>NC_088226.1:71885818-71900818 GCF_036934945.1 Oncorhynchus masou masou
AACTGCCTTGTTCAGGGGAGCAGTGGGTCAACTGCCTTGTTCAGGGGAACAGTGGGTCAACTGCCTTGTTCAGGGGAACAGTGGGTTAACTGCCTTGTTCAGGGGAATAGTGGGTTAACTGCCTTGTTCAGGGGAACAGTGGGTCAACTGCCTTGTTCAGGGGAACAGTGGGTTAACTGCCTTGTTCAGGGGAACAGTGGGTTAACTCAGGGGAACAGTGGGTTAACTGCCTTGTTCAGGGGAACAGTGGGTCAACTGCCTTGTTCAGGGGAACAGTGGGTTAACTGCCTTGTTCAGGGGAACAGTAGGTTAACTCAGGGGAACAGTGGGTTAACTGCCTTGTTCAGGGGAGCAGTGGGTTAACTGCCTTGTTCAGGGGAGCAGTGGGTCAACTGCCTTGTTCAGGGGAACAGTGGGTCAACTGCCTTTTTCAGGGGAACAGTGGGTCAACTGCCTTGTTCAGGGGAGCAGTGGGTCAACTGCCTTGTTCAGGGGAACAGTGGGTCAACTGCCTTGTTCAGGGGAACAGTGGGTTAACTGCCTTGTTCAGGGAATAGTGGGTTAACTGCCTTGTTCAGGGGAACAGTGGGTCAACTGCCTTGTTCAGGGGAACAGTGGGTTAACTGCCTTGTTCAGGGGAATAGTGGGTTAACTGCCTTGTTCAGGGGAACAGTGGGTCAACTGCCTTGTTCAGGGGAACAGTGGGTCAACTGCCTTGTTCAGGGGAATAGTGGGTTAACTGCCTTGTTCAGGGGAACAGTGGGTCAACTGCCTTGTTCAGGGGAACAGTGGGTTAACTGCCTTGTTCAGGGGAACAGTGGGTTAACTCAGGGGAATAGTGGGTTAACTGCCTTGTTCAGGGGAACAGTGGGTTAACTGCCTTGTTCAAGGGAACAGTGGGTTAACTGCCTTGTTCAGGGGAACAGTGGGTTAACTGCCTTGTTCAGGGGAACAGTGGGTTAACTCAGGGGAACAGTGGGTTAACTGCCTTGTTCAGGGGAGCAGTGGGTTAACTGCCTTGTTCAGGGGAGCAGTGGGTCAACTGCCTTGTTCAGGGGAACAGTGGGTCAACTGCCTTTTGCAGGGGAACAGTGGGTCAACTGCCTTGTTCAGGGGAGCAGTGTGTCAACTGCCTTGTTCAGGGGAACAGTGGGTCAACTGCCTTGTTCAGGGGAACAGTGGGTTAACTGCCTTGTTCAGGGGAATAGTGGGTTAACTGCCTTGTTCAGGGGAACAGTGGGTCAACTGCCTTGTTCAGGGGAACAGTGGGTTAACTGCCTTGTTCAGGGGAACAGTGGGTTAACTCAGGGGAATAGTGGGTTAACTGCCTTGTTCAGGGGAACAGTGGGTTAACTGCCTTGTTCAAGGGAACAGTGGGTTAACTGCCTTGTTCAGGGGAACAGTGGGTTAACTCAGGGGAATAGTGGGTTAACTGCCTTGTTCAGGGGAACAGTGGGTTAACTGCCTTGTTCAGGGGAACAGTGGGTTAACTGCCTTGTTCAGGGGCAGAACAACATATCTTTTTACCTTTTCAGCTCGGGGATTCATCAACTTTTCGGTTACTGGCCCAACGCTCTAACCACTAGGCTACCTGCCTCCTCTACACTCTAACCACTAGGCTACCTGCCTCCTCTACACTCTAACCACTAGGCTACCTGCCTCCTCTACACTCTAACCACTAGGCTACCTGCCTCCTCTACACTCTAACCACTAGGCTACCTGCCTCCTCTACGCTCTAACCACTAGGCTACCTGCCACCCAAGTAGGCCTTTGTTAGTCAGGGTTGGGGTCAATTTCAATTCCAGTCAATTCTGAAAGTAAATAGGATTTTAATTCCATATGTTCCTCATTGAAATGTATTGAAGAGAATATGAATTTCAGAGTAGATCTGCATTGTGCCCCACTCACCACCCGCCAACCCCTCTTTTTACGCTAGTGCTGCTCTCTGTTCATCATATATGCATCGTCACTTTAACCATATCTACATGTACATACTACCTCAATCAGCCTGACTAACCAGTGTCTGTATGTAGCCTCTCTACTGTATATAACCTCTACTGTATATAGCCTCTCTACTGTATATAGCCTCTCTACTGTATATAGCCTCTCTACTGTATATAACCTCTCTACTGTATACAGCCTCTCTACTGTATGTAGCCTCTACTGTATATAGCCTCTCTACTGTATATAGCCTCTCTACTGTATATAGCCTCACTACTGTATATAGCCTCTCTACTGTATATAACCTCTCTACTGTATATAGCCTCTCTACTGTATATAGCCTCTACTGTATATAGCCTCGCTACTGTATATAGCCTCTCTACTGTATATAGCCTCTCTACTGTATATAGCCTCTCTACTGTATATAGCCGCTCTACTGTATATAACCTCTCTACTGTATATAACCTCTCTACTGTATATAGCCTCTCTACTGTATATAACCTCTCTACTGTATATAGCCTCTCTACTGTATATAGCCTCTCTACTGTATATAGTCTCTACTGTATATAGCCTCTCTACTGTATATAGCCTCTCTACTGTATGTAGACTCTCTACTGTATATAGCCTCTACTGCATATAGCCTCTCTACTGCATATAGCCCCCCTACTGTCTATAGCTTCTAATGCATATTGCCTCTCTACTGTATATATCATCTCTACTGTATATAGCCTCTCTACTGTATATAGCCTCTACTGTATGTAGCCTCTCTATTTTAAATAGCCTCTCTACTGTATATAGCCTCTCTACTGTATATAGCCTCTCTACTGTATATAGCCTCTCTACTGCATATAGCCTCTCTACTGCATATAGCCCCCCTACTGTCTATAGCCTCTAATGCATATTGCCTCTCTACTGTATATAGCCTCTCTACTGTATATAGCCTCTCTACTGTATATAGCCTCTCTACTGTATGTAGCCTCTCTACCGTATATAGCCTCTCTACTGTATATTACCTCTACTGTATATAGCCTCTCTACTGTATATTACCTCTACTGTATATAGCCTCTCTACTGTATATAGCCTCTCTACTGTATATTACCTCTACTGTATATAGCCTCTCTACTGTATATAACCTCTACTGCATATATACTCACAAACTGCTCTCTCTCTCTCTCTGTCACACTCTCTCTCTCTCAATTCAATTCAATTCAATTCAATTCAAGGGGCTTTATAGGCATGGGAAACATGTGTTAACATTGCCAAAGCAAGAAAGGTAGATAATATATAAAGTGAAATTAACAGTAGACATCACACATACAGAAGTTTCAAAACAATAAAGACATTACAAATGTCATGTTATATATATCCAGTGTTTTTACAATGTACAAATGGTAAAGGACACAAGATAAAATAAATAAGCATAGATATGGGTTGTATTTACAATGGTGCGTGTTCTTCACTGGTTGTTGCCCTTTTCTCGTGGCAACAGGTCACAAATCTGGCTGCTCTCTCTCTCTGTTACTCTCTCTCTCACACTCTCTCTCACACTCTCTCTCTGTCACTCTCTCTCTCTGTCACTCTCTCTCTCTCTGTCACTCTCTCTCTCTGTCACTCTCTCTCTGTCACTCTCTCTCTCTGTCACTCTCTCTATCTGTCACTCTCTCTCTGTGTCACTCTCTCTCCCTGTCACTCTCTCTCCCTCTCTCTCTCACTCTCTCTCTCTCTCTGTCACTCTCTCCCCTTCACTCTCTCTGTCACTCTCTGTCACTCTCTCTCTCTCTCTGTCTCTCTCTCTCTCACTGTCTCTCTCTCTCTCACTGTCTCTCTCTCTGTCTCTCTCTCTCTGTCTCTCTCTCTCTCTCTGGGAAGTATTTCAGTAAGGATTACCAAATGTGGTTCAGTAACACTTGTTCAGGGGAACAGTGGGTTAACTGCCTTGTTCAGGGGAACAGTGGGTCAACTTCCTTTTTCAGGGGAATCGTGGATTAACTGCCTTGTTCAGGGGAACAGTGGGTTAACTGCCTTTTTCAGGGGAACAGTGGGTTAACTGCCTTGTTCAGGGGAACAGTGGGTTAACTGCCTTGTTCAGGGGAACAGTGGGTTAACTGCCTTGTTCAGGGGAGCAGTGGGTCAACTGCCTTGTTCAGGGGAACAGTGGGTCAACTGCCTTTTTCAGGGGAACAGTGGGTCAACTGCCTTGTTCAGGGGAACAGTGGGTCAACTGCCTTGTTCAGGGGAACAGTGGGTTAACTGCCTTGTTCAGGGGAACAGTGGGTCAACTGCCTTGTTCAGGGGAACAGTGGGTTAACTGCCTTGTTCAGGGGAACAGTGGGTTAACTGCCTTGTTCAGGGGAGCAGTGGGTCAACTGCCTTGTTCAGGGGAACAGTGGGTTAACTGCCTTGGTCAGGGGAATAGTGGGTTAACTGCCTTGTTCAGGGGAACAGTGGGTTAACTGCCTTGTTCAGGGGAACAGTGGGTTAACTCAGGGGAACAGTGGGTTAACTGCCTTGTTCAGGGGAACAGTGGGTTAACTGCCTTGTTCAAGGGAACAGTGGGTCAACTGCCTTGTTCAAGGGAACAGTGGGTTAACTGCCTTGTTCAGGGGAACAGTGGGTTAACTCAGGGGAACCGTGGGTTAACTGCCTTGTTCAGGGGAGCAGTGGGTTAACTGCCTTGTTCAGGGGAGCAGTGGGTCAACTGCCTTGTTCAGGGGAACAGTGGGTCAACTGCCTTTTTCAGGGGAACAGTGGGTCAACTGCCTTTTTCAGGGGAACAGTGGGTCAACTGCCTTGTTCAGGGGAGCAGTGGGTCAACTGCCTTGTTCAGGGGAACAGTGGGTCAACTGCCTTGTTCAGGGGAACAGTGGGTTAACTGCCTTGTTCAGGGGAATAGTGGGTTAACTGCCTTGTTCAGGGGAACAGTGGGTCAACTGCCTTGTTCAGGGGAACAGTGGGTTAACTGCCTTGTTCAGGGGAACAGTGGGTTAACTCAGGGGAACAGTGGGTTAACTGCCTTGTTCAGGGGAACAGTGGGTCAACTGCCTTGTTCAGGGGAACAGTGGGTTAACTGCCTTGTTCAGGGGAACAGTGGGTTAACTCAGGGGAACAGTGGGTTAACTGCCTTGTTCAGGGGAGCAGTGGGTTAACTGCCTTGTTCAGGGGAGCAGTGGGTCAACTGCCTTGTTCAGGGGAACAGTGGGTCAACTGCCTTTTTCAGGGGAACAGTGGGTCAACTGCCTTGTTCAGGGGAGCAGTGGGTCAACTGCCTTGTTCAGGGGAACAGTGGGTCAACTGCCTTGTTCAGGGGAACAGTGGGTTAACTGCCTTGTTCAGGGGAATAGTGGGTTAACTGCCTTGTTCAGGGGAACAGTGGGTCAACTGCCTTGTTCAGGGGAACAGTGGGTTAACTGCCTTGTTCAGGGGAATAGTGGGTTAACTGCCTTGTTCAGGGGAACAGTGGGTCAACTGCCTTGTTCAGGGGAACAGTGGGTCAACTGCCTTGTTCAGGGGAATAGTGGGTTAACTGCCTTGTTCAGGGGAACAGTGGGTCAACTGCCTTGTTCAGGGGAACAGTGGGTTAACTGCCTTGTTCAGGGGAACAGTGGGTTAACTCAGGGGAATAGTGGGTTAACTGCCTTGTTCAGGGGAACAGTGGGTTAACTGCCTTGTTCAAGGGAACAGTGGGTTAACTGCCTTGTTCAGGGGAACAGTGGGTTAACTGCCTTGTTCAGGGGAACAGTGGGTTAACTCAGGGGAACAGTGGGTTAACTGCCTTGTTCAGGGGAGCAGTGGGTTAACTGCCTTGTTCAGGGGAGCAGTGGGTCAACTGCCTTGTTCAGGGGAACAGTGGGTCAACTGCCTTTTGCAGGGGAACAGTGGGTCAACTGCCTTGTTCAGGGGAGCAGTGTGTCAACTGCCTTGTTCAGGGGAACAGTGGGTCAACTGCCTTGTTCAGGGGAACAGTGGGTTAACTGCCTTGTTCAGGGGAATAGTGGGTTAACTGCCTTGTTCAGGGGAACAGTGGGTCAACTGCCTTGTTCAGGGGAACAGTGGGTTAACTGCCTTGTTCAGGGGAACAGTGGGTTAACTCAGGGGAATAGTGGGTTAACTGCCTTGTTCAGGGGAACAGTGGGTTAACTGCCTTGTTCAAGGGAACAGTGGGTTAACTGCCTTGTTCAGGGGAACAGTGGGTTAACTCAGGGGAATAGTGGGTTAACTGCCTTGTTCAGGGGAACAGTGGGTTAACTGCCTTGTTCAGGGGAACAGTGGGTTAACTGCCTTGTTCAGGGGCAGAACAACATATCTTTTTACCTTTTCAGCTCGGGGATTCATCAACTTTTCGGTTACTGGCCCAACGCTCTAACCACTAGGCTACCTGCCTCCTCTACACTCTAACCACTAGGCTACCTGCCTCCTCTACACTCTAACCACTAGGCTACCTGCCTCCTCTACACTCTAACCACTAGGCTACCTGCCTCCTCTACACTCTAACCACTAGGCTACCTGCCTCCTCTACGCTCTAACCACTAGGCTACCTGCCACCCAAGTAGGCCTTTGTTAGTCAGGGTTGGGGTCAATTTCAATTCCAGTCAATTCTGAAAGTAAATAGGATTTTAATTCCATATGTTCCTCATTGAAATGTATTGAAGAGAATATGAATTTCAGAGTAGATCTGCATTGTGCCCCACTCACCACCCGCCAACCCCTCTTTTTACGCTAGTGCTGCTCTCTGTTCATCATATATGCATCGTCACTTTAACCATATCTACATGTACATACTACCTCAATCAGCCTGACTAACCAGTGTCTGTATGTAGCCTCTCTACTGTATATAACCTCTACTGTATATAGCCTCTCTACTGTATATAGCCTCTCTACTGTATATAGCCTCTCTACTGTATATAACCTCTCTACTGTATACAGCCTCTCTACTGTATGTAGCCTCTACTGTATATAGCCTCTCTACTGTATATAGCCTCTCTACTGTATATAGCCTCACTACTGTATATAGCCTCTCTACTGTATATAACCTCTCTACTGTATATAGCCTCTCTACTGTATATAGCCTCTACTGTATATAGCCTCGCTACTGTATATAGCCTCTCTACTGTATATAGCCTCTCTACTGTATATAGCCTCTCTACTGTATATAGCCGCTCTACTGTATATAACCTCTCTACTGTATATAACCTCTCTACTGTATATAGCCTCTCTACTGTATATAACCTCTCTACTGTATATAGCCTCTCTACTGTATATAGCCTCTCTACTGTATATAGTCTCTCTACTGTATATAGCCTCTCTACTGTATATAGCCTCTCTACTGTATGTAGACTCTCTACTGTATATAGCCTCTACTGCATATAGCCTCTCTACTGCATATAGCCCCCCTACTGTCTATAGCTTCTAATGCATATTGCCTCTCTACTGTATATATCATCTCTACTGTATATAGCCTCTCTACTGTATATAGCCTCTACTGTATGTAGCCTCTCTATTTTAAATAGCCTCTCTACTGTATATAGCCTCTCTACTGTATATAGCCTCTCTACTGTATATAGCCTCTCTACTGCATATAGCCTCTCTACTGCATATAGCCCCCCTACTGTCTATAGCCTCTAATGCATATTGCCTCTCTACTGTATATAGCCTCTCTACTGTATATAGCCTCTCTACTGTATATAGCCTCTCTACTGTATGTAGCCTCTCTACCGTATATAGCCTCTCTACTGTATATTACCTCTACTGTATATAGCCTCTCTACTGTATATTACCTCTACTGTATATAGCCTCTCTACTGTATATAGCCTCTCTACTGTATATTACCTCTACTGTATATAGCCTCTCTACTGTATATTACCTCTACTGTATATAGCCTCTCTACTGTATATAACCTCTACTGCATATATACTCACAAACTGCTCTCTCTCTCTCTCTGTCACACTCTCTCTCTCTCAATTCAATTCAATTCAATTCAATTCAAGGGGCTTTATAGGCATGGGAAACATGTGTTAACATTGCCAAAGCAAGAAAGGTAGATAATATATAAAGTGAAATTAACAGTAGACATCACACATACAGAAGTTTCAAAACAATAAAGACATTACAAATGTCATGTTATATATATCCAGTGTTTTTACAATGTACAAATGGTAAAGGACACAAGATAAAATAAATAAGCATAGATATGGGTTGTATTTACAATGGTGCGTGTTCTTCACTGGTTGTTGCCCTTTTCTCGTGGCAACAGGTCACAAATCTGGCTGCTCTCTCTCTCTGTTACTCTCTCTCTCACACTCTCTCTCTCACACTCTCTCTCTGTCACTCTCTCTCTCTGTCACTCTCTCTCTCTCTGTCACTCTCTCTCTCTGTCACTCTCTCTCTCTGTCACTCTCTCTCTCTGTCACTCTCTCTATCTGTCACTCTCTCTCTGTGTCACTCTCTCTCCCTGTCACTCTCTCTCCCTCTCTCTCTCACTCTCTCTCTCTCTCTGTCACTCTCTCCCCTTCAC
Source organism: Oncorhynchus masou masou (assembly GCF_036934945.1). Classification (NCBI taxonomy): domain Eukaryota; kingdom Metazoa; phylum Chordata; class Actinopteri; order Salmoniformes; family Salmonidae; genus Oncorhynchus; species Oncorhynchus masou. The sequence continues at coordinate 71,894,271 of NC_088226.1, forward strand.
TCTCTCTGTCACTCTCTGTCACTCTCTCTCTCTCTCTGTCTCTCTCTCTCTCACTGTCTCTCTCTCTCTCACTGTCTCTCTCACTGTCTCTCTCTGTCTCTCTCTGTCTCTCTCTCTGTCTCTCTCTCTCTGTCTCTCTCTCTCTCTCTGGGAAGTATTTCAGTAAGGATTACCAAATGTGGTTCAGTAACACAACTACTTTAGACCCTGTTCCCTATATAGTACACTACTTTAGACCAGGGCCCTATTGCCTATATAGTACACTACTTTAGACCCAGGCCCTATTCCCTATATAGTACACTACTTTAGACCAGGGCCCTATTGCCTATATAGTACACTACTTTAGACCCAGGCCCTATTCCCTATATAGTACACTCCTTTAGACCAGGGCCCTATTCCCTATATAGTGCACTACTTTAGACCAGAGCCCTATTCCCTATATAGTGCACTACTATAGACCAAAACACTATTCCCTATATTGTACACTACTTTAGACCATGGCCCTATTCCCTATATAGTGCACTACTATAGACCAAAACACTATTCCCTATATAGTGCACTACTTTAGACCAGGGCCCTATTCCCTATATAGTGCACTACTATAGACCAGAGCCCTATTCCCTATATATTACACTCCTTTAGACCAGGGCCCTATTCCCTATATAGTGCACTACTATAGACCAGGGCCCTATTCCCTATATAGTAGACTACTTTAGGCCAGGGCCCTATTCCCTATAGTGCACTACTTTAGACCAGTGCCCTATTCCCTATATAGTACACTACTATAGACCAGGGCCCTATTCCCTATATAGTAGACTACTTTAGACCAGAGCCCTATTCCCTATATATTACACTACTATAGACCAGAGCCCTATTCCCTATATAGTACACTACTTTAGGCCAGGGCCCTACTCCCTATATAGTACACTACTTTAGACCAGGGCCCTAAATAGTACACTACTTTAGACCAGGGCCCTATATAGTACACTACTTTAGACCAGGGCCCTATATAGTACACTACTTTAGACCCGGCCCTATATAGTACACTACTTTAGACCAGGGCCCTATTCCCTATATAGTACACTACTTTAGACCAGGGCCCTATATAGTACACTACTTTAGACCAGAGCCCTATTCCCTATATAGTACACTACTTTAGACCAGGGCCCTACATAGTACACTACTTTAGACCAGGGCCCTATTCCCTTTATAGTACACTACTTTAGACCAGGGCCCTATTCCCTATATAGTACACTACTTTAGACCAGGGCCCTATATAATACACTAATTTAGACCAGGGCCCTAGATAGTACACTACTTTAGACCAGGGCCCTATTCCCTATAGAGTGCACTACTTTAGACCGGGGCCCTATATAATACACTACTTTAGACCAGGGCCCTATATAGTACACTACTTTAGACTAGAGACCTATTCCCTATATAGCGCAACACTTTAGACCAGGGCCCTATTCCCTAAATAGTGCACTACTTTAGACCAGGGCCCTATTCCCTATATAGTGCACTACTTTAGACCTGGGCCCTATTCCCTATATAGTACACTACTTTAGACCAGGGCCCTATTCCCTATATAGTGCATTACTTTAGACCTGGGCCCTATTCCCTATATAGTACACTACTTTAGACCAGGGCCCTATTCCCTATATAGTACACTACTTTAGACCAGGGCCCTATTCCCTATATAGTACACTACTTTAGACCAGAGCCCTATTCCCTATATAGTGCACTACTTTAGACCAGAGCCCTATTCCCTATATAGTACACTACTTTAGGCCAGGGCCCTACTCCCTATATAGTACACTACTTTAGACCAGGGCCCTAAATAGTACACTACTTTAGACCAGGGCCCTATATAGTACACTACTTTAGACCCGGGCCCTATATAGTACACTACTTTAGACCAGGGCCCTATATAGTACACTGCTTTAGGCCAGGGCCCTATATTCCCCTATAAAGTACACTACTTCAGACCAGGGCCCTATATAGTACACTACTTTTGACCAGAGCCCTATTCCCTATAGAGTGCACTACTTTAGACCAGAGCCCTATTCCCTATATAGTACACTACTTTAGACCAGGACCCTATATAGTACACCAATTTAGACCAGGGCCCTATTCCCTATATAGTACACTACTTTAGACCAGGGCCCTATTCCCTATATAGTACACTGCTTTAGACCAGGGCCCTATTCCCTATATAGTAAACTACTTTAGAACAGGGCCCTATATAGTACACTACTTTAGACCAGAGCCCTATTCCCTACATAGTACACTACTTTAGACCAGGGCCCTATATAGTACACTACTTTAGACCCGGCCCTATATAGTACACTACTTTAGACCAGGGCCCTATTCCCTATATAGTACACTACTTTAGACCAGGGCCCTATATAGTACACTACTTTAGACCAGAGCCCTATTCCATATATAGTACACTACTTTAGACCAGGGCCCTACATAGTACACTACTTTAGACCAGGGCCCTATTCCCTTTATAGTACACTACTTTAGACCAGGGCCCTATTCCCTATATAGTACACTACTTTAGACCAGGGCCCTATATAATACACTACTTTAGACCAGGGCCCTATATAGTACACTACTTTAGACCAGAGCCCTATTCCCTATATAGCGCACAACTTTAGACCAGGGCCCTATTCCCTAAATAGTGCACTACTTTAGACCAGGGCCCTATTCCCTATATAGTGCACTACTTTAGACCTGGGCCCAATTCCCTATATAGTACACTACTTTAGACCAGGGCCCTATTCCCTATATAGTGCATTACTTTAGACCTGGGCCCTATTCCCTATATAGTACACTACTTTAGACCAGAGCCCTATTCCCTATATAGTGCACTACTTTAGACCAGGGCCCTATTCCCTATATAGTACACTACTTTAGACCAGAGCCCTATTCCCTATATAGTACACTACTTTAGACCAGAGCCCTATTCCCTCTATAGTGCACTACTTTAGACCAGGGCCCTCTTCCCTATATAGTGCACTACTTTAGACCAGGGCCCTATTCCCTATATAGTGCACTACTATAGACCAGAGCACTATTCCCTATAGAGTACACTACTTTAGACCAGGGCCCTATATAATAAACTACTTTAGACCAGGGCCCTAGATAGTACACTACTTTAGACCAGGGACCTATTCCCTATATAGTGCACTACTTTAGACCAGGGCCCTATATAATACACTACTTTAGACCAGAGCCCTATTCCCTATATAGCGCACAACTTTAGACCAGGGCCCTATTCCCTAAATAGTGCACTACTTTAGACCAGGGCCCTATTCCCTATATAGTGCACTACTTTAGACCTGGGCCCTATTCCCTATATAGTACACTACTTTAGACCAGGGCCCTATTCCCTATATAGTGCATTACTTTAGACCTGGGCACTATTCCCTATATAGTACACTACTTTAGACCAGAGCCCTATTCCCTATATAGTGCACTACTTTAGACCAGGGCCCTATTCCCTATATAGTACACTACTTTAGACCAGAGCCCTATTCCCTATATAGTACACTACTTTAGACCAGAGCCCTATTCCCTATATAGTGCACTACTTTAGACCAGGGCCCTATTCCCTATATAGTACACTACTTTAGACCAGAGCCCTATTCCCTATATAGTACACTACTTTAGACCAGAGCCCTATTCCCTATATAGTGCACTACTTTAGACCAGGGCCCTATTCCCTATATAGTACACTACTATAGACCAGGGCCCTATTCCCTATATAGTAGACTACTTTAGACCAGAGCCCTATTCCCTATATATTACACTACTATAGACCAGAGCCCTATTCCCTATATATTACACTACTTTAGGCCAGGGCCCTACTCCCTATATAGTACACTACTTTAGACCAGGGCCCTAAATAGTACACTACTTTAGACCAGGGCCCTATATAGTACACTACTTTAGACCCGGGCCCTATATAGTACACTACTTTAGACCAGGGCCCTATATAGTACACTACTTTAGGCCAGGGCCCTATATTCCCCTATATAGTACACTACTTCAGACCAGGGCCCTATATAGTACACTACTTTTGACCAGAGCCCTATTCCCTATAGAGTGCACTACTTTAGACCAGAGCCCTATTCCCTATATAGTACACTACTTTAGACCAGGGCCCTATTCCCTATATAGTAAACTACTTTAGAACAGGGCCCTATATAGTACACTACTTTAGACCCGGCCCTATATAGTACACTACTTTAGACCAGGGCCCTATTCCCTATATAGTACACTACTTTAGACCAGGGCCCTATATAGTACACTACTTTAGACCAGAGCCCGATTCCCTATATAGTAAACTACTTTAGACCAGGGCCCTATATAGTACACTACTTTAGACCCGGCCCTATATAGTACACTACTTTAGACCAGGGCCCTATTCCCTATATAGTACACTACTTTAGACCAGGGCCCTATATAGTACACTACTTTAGACCAGAGCCCTATTCCCTATATAGTACACTACTTTAGACCAGGGCCCTACATAGTACACTACTTTAGACCAGGGCCCTATTCCCTTTATAGTACACTACTTTAGACCAGGGCCCTATTCCCTATATAGTACACTACTTTAGACCAGGGCCCTATATAATACACTACTTTAGACCAGGGCCCTAGATAGTACACTACTTTAGACCAGGGCCCTATTCCCTATATAGTGCACTACTTTAGACCAGGGCCCTATATAATACACTACTTTAGACCAGGGCCCTATATAGTACACTACTTTAGACCAGAGCCCTATATAATACACTACTATAGACCAGAGCCCTATTCCCTATATAGTGGTACTACTATAGACCAGAGCCCTATTCCCTATATAGCGCACAACTTTAGACCAGGGCCCTATTCCCTAAATAGTGCACTACTTTAGACCAGGGCCCTATTCCCTATATAGTGCACTACTTTAGACCTGGGCCCTATTCCCTATATAGTACACTACTTTAGACCAGGGCCCTATTCCCTATATAGTGCACTACTATAGACCAGAGCCCTATTCCCTATATAGTGCACTACTTTAGACCAGGGCCCTATTCCCTATATAGTGCACTACTTTAGACCAGAGCCCTATTCCCTATATAGTGCACTACTTTAGACCTGGGCCCTATTCCCTATATAGTACACTACTTTAGACCAGAGCCCTATTCCCTATATAGTGCACTACTTTAGACCAGGGCCCTATTCCCTATATAGTACATTACTTTAGACCAGAGCCCTATTCCCTATATAGTGCACTACTTTAGACCAGGGCCCTATTCCCTATATAGTGCACTACTTTAGACCAGGGCCCTATTCCCTATATAGTGCACTACTATAGACCAGAGCCCTATTCCCTATAGAGTACACTACTATAGACCAGGGCCCTATATAGTACACTACTTTAGACCAGGGCCCTATATAGTACACTACTTCAGACCAGGGCCCTATATAGTACACTACTTTTGACCAGGGCCCTATTCCCTATATACTACACTACTTTAGACCAGGGCCCGCTGGGAATAGTGTGCCATTTGGGACATATTGTAGGCTTCCATTTGACTGTCTGTTTATGTCTGGTGATTTTTCCTGAGGGTTCTTTGGTGTTTCAGTGCCCTTTTCACGGCACTAAAGATCAACAGTCACCCCGTGCCTCTGACCCTTAAATCACGACTCTCAGCTCCATTTTATCAGACCAGTGTCTAAGAGGGTCATTTTTATTTTATTCTTATTATTTTATTTATACATTTTGATTATTAGTTGTTGTTTCCCTAACAGTTGAATCATATGATGAAAGCTTGATGATTAGTTGATTGTTTTCAATCAGCTGTGTTGTGTTAAGGGAGGGGGGGTGGGGAGAGTAACTTTCCACCCATTTTGGGGTCCTGAGGACTGAGTTTCGGAAAAAAAAACCCTGCTGTCATTGGACGACGGCGTCTTCAGTAAGGGGGAGTTTTGTTGAGAGCCGCGACGCTCGGTCCGAACATTAAACGCGTCGCTTGTGGTACGTTTTCGGAAACATAAGGACCTTATCTTTCATATCGGTGAGAGATAATAATAACAAAAAATAAATTCAAAAAAGGTTAAATCGATACACACCTTTATCGGGTTCGGGTTCTCATACAGTCATATGTCCATGTTACGGCGCTCGTTTACGGGAAGCAGAGTAGACAACCTGTGGCTCTTAGCGCTCTGCGTCTCCCAACACCGGTGTGTAGATGGACGACAGAAGCTACAAAACCTGTGTGTATTTTGCATTTGTGCAATGATTTTTCGATGTGATATGAAAGTAGAGGGATTTATGTTTCTAGAACTGTGTCGCAATGTCTGATCATCCCTAAAACCAACACCTCATTTGGCCGCCTTTCGTTCCAGTTCTCTGCTGCCTGTGACTGGAACGAATTGCAGAAATCGCTCAAGTTGGAGACATTTATCTCCCTCACCAACTTCAAACAACTGATATCTGAGCAGCTAACCGATCGTTGCAGCTGTACATAGTCTTATCGGTAAATAGC
>NC_088226.1:71905818-72060818 GCF_036934945.1 Oncorhynchus masou masou
GCTAGCTCCTATTGCCCTCTGTCTGAGCTTCAGCTAGCTCCTATTGTCCTCAGTCTGACCTTCAGTTAGCTCCTATTGTTCTCTGTCTGACCTTCAGTTAGCTCCTATTGTTCTCTGTCTGACCTTCAGCTAGCTCCTATTGTTCTCTGTCTGAACTTCAGCTAGCTCCTATTGTTCTCTGTCTGACCTTCTGTTAGCTCCTATTGTTCTCTGTCTGACCTTCAGTTAGCTCCTATTGTTCTCTGTCTGACCTTCAGCTAGCTCCTATTGTTCTCTGTCTGACCTTCAGCTAGCTCCTATTGTTCTGTCTGACCTTCAGGTAACTCCTTTTGTCCTCTGTCTGACCTTCAGCTAGCTCCTATTGTCCTCTGTCTGACCTTCAGCTAACTCTTATTGTTCTCTCTAGCCTGACCTTCAGTTAGCTCCTATTGTTCTCTGTCTGACCTTCAGCTAACTCCTATTGTTCTCTGTCTTCAGTTAGCTCATATTGTTCTCTCTTGTCTGACCTTCAGCTAGCTCATATTGTTTTCTCTTGTCTGACCTTCAGCTAACTCCTATTGTTCTCTCTTGTCTGACCTTCAGTTAGCTCCTATTGTTCTCTGTCTGACCTTCAGCTAGCTCCTATTGTCATCTCTTGTCTGACCTTCAGCTAGCTCCTATTGTTCTGTCTGACCTTCAGTTAGCTCCTATTGTTCTCTGTCTGACTTTCAGTGAGCTCCTATTGTTCTGTCTGACCTTCAGTTAGCTCCTATTGTTCTCTGTATGACCTTCAGTTAGCTCCTATTGTTCTCTGTCTGACCTTCTGTTAGCTCCTATTGTTCTCTGTCTGACCTTCAGCTAGCTCCTTTTGTTCTCTGTCTGATCTTCAGCTAGCTCCTATTGTTCTCTGTCTGACCTTGAGCTAGCTCCTATTGTCCTCTGTCTGACCTTCATCTAGCTCCTATTGTTCTGTCTGACCTTCAGCTAGCTCCTATTGTTCTGTCTGACCTTCAGTTAGCTCCTATTGTTCTGTCTGACCTTCAGCTAACTCCTATCGTCCTCTGTCTGACCTTCAGCTAACTCCTATTGTTCTCTCTTGTCTGACCTTCAGCTAGCTCCTATTGTCCTCTGTCTGACCTTCAGTTAGCTCCTATTGTTCTCTGTCTGCCCTTCAGCTAGCTCCTATTGTCCTCTGTCTGACCTTCAGTTAACTCCTATTGTTCTCTGTCTGACCTTCAGTTAACTCCTATTGTTCTGTCTGACCTTCAGCTAGCTCCTTTTGTTCTCTGTCTGACCTTCAGCTAGCTCCTTTTGTTCTCTGTCTGACCTTCAGCTAGCTCCTATTGTTCTGTCTGACCTTCAGCTAACTCCTATTGTCCTCTGTCTGATCTTCAGCTAGCTCCTATTGTCCTCTGCCTGGCCTTCAGCTAGCTCCTATTGTTCTGTCTGACCTTCAGCTAACTCCTATTGTTCTCTGTCTTCAGTTAGCTCCTATTGTTCTGTCTTCAGTGAGCTCATATTGTTCTCTCTTGTCTGACCTTCAGCTAGCTCCTATTGTTCTCTCTAGCCTGACCTTCAGCTAGCTCATATTGTTTTCTCTTGCCTGAGCTTTAGTTAGCTCATATTGTTTTCTCTTGTCTGACCTTCAGCTAGCTCCTCTTGTTCTCTCTTGTCTGACCTTCAGTTAGCTCCTATTGTTCTCTGTCTGACCTTCAGTGAGCTCCTATTGTTCTCTGTCTGACCTTCTGTTAGCTCCTTTTGGTCTCTGTCTGACCTTCAGCTAGCTCCTATTGTTCTCTGTCTGACCTTCAGCTAACTCCTATTGTTCTCTGTCTGACCTTCTGTTAGCTCCTATTGTCCTCTGTCTGACCTTCAGCTAGCTCCTATTGTTCTGTCTGATCTTCAGCTAGCTCCTATTGTTCTCTGTCTGACCTTGAGCTAGCTCCTATTGTCCTCTGTCTGACCTTCATCTAGCTCCTATTGTTCTGTCTGACCTTCAGTTAGCTCCTATTGTTCTCTGTCTGACCTTCAGCTAACTCCTATCGTCCTCTGTCTGACCTTCAGCTAACTCCTATTGTTCTCTCTTGTCTGACCTTCAGCTAACTCCTATTGTTCTCTCTTGTCTGACCTTCAGCTAGCTCTTATTGTCCTCTGTCTGACCTTCAGTTAGCTCCTATTGTTCTCTGTCTGCCCTTCAGCTAGCTCCTATTGTCCTATGTCTGACCTTCAGTTAGCTCCTATTGTTCTCTGTCTGACCTTCAGCTAGCTCCTATTGTTCTCTGTCTGACCTTCAGCTAGCTCCTTTTGTTCTCTGTCTGACCTTCAGCTAGCTCCTTTTGTTCTCTGTCTGACCTTCAGCTAGCTCCTATTGTTCTGTCTGACCTTCAGCTAACTCCTATTGTCCTCTGTCTGACCTTCAGCTAGCTCCTATTGTTCTCTGTCTGACCTTCAGCTAGCTCCTATTGTTCTGTCTGACCTTCAGCTAACTCCTATTGTCCTCTGTCTGACCTTCAGCTAGCTCCTATTGTCCTCTGTCTGACCTTCAGCTAGCTCCTATTGTCCTCTGTCTGGCCTTCAGCTAACTCCTATTGTCCTCTGTCTGACCTTCAGCTAACTCTTATTGTTCTATCTAGCCTGACCTTCAGTTAGCTCCTATTGTTCTCTGTCTGACCTTCAGCTAACTCCTATTGTTCTCTGTCTTCAGTTAGCTCCTATTGTTCTGTCTTCAGTGAGCTCATATTGTTCTCTCTTGTCTGACCTTCAGCTAGCTCCTATTGTTCTCTCTAGCCTGACCTTCAGCTAGCTCATATTGTTTTCTCTTGCCTGAGCTTTAGTTAGCTCATATTGTTTTCTCTTGTCTGACCTTCAGCTAGCTCCTATTGTTCTCTCTTGTCTGACCTTCAGTGAGCTCCTATTGTTCTGTCTGACCTTCAGCTAACTCCTATTGTCCTCTGTCGGTCCTTCAGCTAGCTCCTATTGTTCTCTCTTGTCTGACCTTCAGCTAGCTCCTATTGTTCTCTCTTGTCTGACCTTCAGTTAGCTCCTATTGTTCTCTGTCTGACCTTCAGTGAGCTCCTATTGTTCTCTGTCTGACCTTCAGCTAGCTCCTATTGTTCTGTCTGACCTTCAGTTAGCTCCTATTGTTCTCTGTCTGACCTTCAGTGAGCTCCTATTGTTCTCTGTCTGACCTTCAGCTAACTCCTATTGTCCTCTGTCGGTCCTTCAGCTAGCTCCTATTGTCCTCTGTCTGACCTTCTGTTAGCTCCTTTTGGTCTCTGTCTGACCTTCAGCTAGCTCCTATTGTTCTCTGTCTGACCTTCAGCTAACTCCTATTGTTCTCTGTCTGACCTTCTGTTAGCTCCTATTGTCCTCTGTCTGACCTTCAGCTAGCTCCTATTGTTCTGTCTGATCTTCAGCTAGCTCCTATTGTTCTCTGTCTGACCTTGAGCTAGCTCCTATTGTCCTCTGTCTGACCTTGAGCTAGCTCCTATTGTCCTCTGTCTGACCTTCATCTAGCTCCTATTGTTCTGTCTGACCTTCAGTTAGCTCCTATTGTTCTCTGTCTGACCTTCAGCTAACTCCTATCGTCCTCTGTCTGACCTTCAGCTAACTCCTATTGTTCTCTCTTGTCTGACCTTCAGCTAACTCCTATTGTTCTCTCTTGTCTGACCTTCAGCTAGCTCTTATTGTCCTCTGTCTGACCTTCAGTTAGCTCCTATTGTTCTCTGTCTGCCCTTCAGCTAGCTCCTATTGTCCTCTGTCTGACCTTCAGTTAGCTCCTATTGTTCTCTGTCTGACCTTCAGCTAGCTCCTATTGTTCTCTGTCTGACCTTCAGCTAGCTCCTTTTGTTCTCTGTCTGACCTTCAGCTAGCTCCTTTTGTTCTCTGTCTGACCTTCAGCTAGCTCCTATTGTTCTGTCTGACCTTCAGCTAACTCCTATTGTCCTCTGTCTGACCTTCAGCTAGCTCCTATTGTTCTCTGTCTGACCTTCAGCTAGCTCCTATTGTTCTGTCTGACCTTCAGCTAACTCCTATTGTCCTCTGTCTGACCTTCAGCTAGCTCCTATTGTCCTCTGTCTGACCTTCAGCTAGCTCCTATTGTCCTCTGTCTGACCTTCAGCTAGCTCCTATTGTCCTCTGTCTGGCCTTCAGCTAACTCCTATTGTCCTCTGTCTGACCTTCAGCTAACTCTTATTGTTCTATCTAGCCTGACCTTCAGTTAGCTCCTATTGTTCTCTGTCTGACCTTCAGCTAACTCCTATTGTTCTCTGTCTTCAGTTAGCTCCTATTGTTCTGTCTTCAGTGAGCTCATATTGTTCTCTCTTGTCTGACCTTCAGCTAGCTCCTATTGTTCTCTCTAGCCTGACCTTCAGCTAGCTCATATTGTTTTCTCTTGCCTGAGCTTTAGTTAGCTCATATTGTTTTCTCTTGTCTGACCTTCAGCTAGCTCCTATTGTTCTCTCTTGTCTGACCTTCAGTGAGCTCCTATTGTTCTCTGTCTGACCTTCAGCTACCTCCTATTGTCCTCTGTCGGTCCTTCAGCTAGCTCCTATTGTTCTCTCTTGTCTGACCTTCAGCTAGCTCCTATTGTTCTCTCTTGTCTGACCTTCAGTTAGCTCCTATTGTTCTCTGTCTGACCTTCAGTGAGCTCCTATTGTTCTCTGTCTGACCTTCAGCTAGCTCCTATTGTTCTGTCTGACCTTCAGTTAGCTCCTATTGTTCTCTGTCTGACCTTCAGCTAACTCCTATTGTCCTCTGTCGGTCCTTCAGCTAGCTCCTATTGTCCTCTGTCTGACCTTCTGTTAGCTCCTTTTGGTCTCTGTCTGACCTTCAGCTAGCTCCTATTGTTCTCTGTCTGACCTTCAGCTAACTCCTATTGTTCTCTGTCTGACCTTCATCTAGCTCCTATTGTCCTCTGTCTGACCTTCAGCTAGCTCCTATTGTTCTGTCTGATCTTCAGCTAGCTCCTATTGTTCTCTCTTGTCTGACCTTCAGTGAGCTCCTATTGTTCTCTGTCTGACCTTCAGCTAACTCCTATTGTCCTCTGTCGGTCCTTCAGCTAGCTCCTATTGTTCTCTCTTGTCTGACCTTCAGCTAGCTCCTATTGTTCTCTCTTGTCTGACCTTCAGTTAGCTCCTATTGTTCTCTGTCTGACCTTCAGTGAGCTCCTATTGTTCTCTGTCTGACATTCAGCTAGCTCCTATTGTTCTGTCTGACCTTCAGTTAGCTCCTATTGTTCTCTGTCTGACCTTCAGCTAACTCCTATTGTCCTCTGTCGGTCCTTCAGCTAGCTCCTATTGTCCTCTGTCTGACCTTCTGTTAGCTCCTTTTGGTCTCTGTCTGACCTTCAGCTAGCTCCTATTGTTCTCTGTCTGACCTTCAGCTAACTCCTATTGTTCTCTGTCTGACCTTCTGTTAGCTCCTATTGTCCTCTGTCTGACCTTCAGCTAGCTCCTATTGTTCTGTCTGATCTTCAGCTAGCTCCTATTGTTCTCTGTCTGACCTTGAGCTAGCTCCTATTGTCCTCTGTCTGACCTTCATCTAGCTCCTATTGTTCTGTCTGACCTTCAGCTAGCTCCTATTGTTCTGTCTGACCTTCAGTTAGCTCCTATTGTTCTCTGTCTGACCTTCAGCTAACTCCTATCGTCCTCTGTCTGACCTTCAGCTAACTCCTATTGTTCTCTCTTGTCTGACCTTCAGCTAACTCCTATTGTTCTCTCTTGTCTGACCTTCAGCTAGCTCTTATTGTCCTCTGTCTGACCTTCAGTTAGCTCCTATTGTTCTCTGTCTGCCCTTCAGCTAGCTCCTATTGTCCTCTGTCTGACCTTCAGTTAGCTCCTATTGTTCTCTGTCTGACCTTCAGCTAGCTCCTATTGTTCTCTGTCTGACCTTCAGCTAGCTCCTATTGTTCTCTGTCTGACCTTCAGCTAGCTCCTTTTGTTCTCTGTCTGACCTTCAGCTAGCTCCTATTGTTCTGTCTGACCTTCAGCTAACTCCTATTGTCCTCTGTCTGACCTTCAGCTAGCTCCTATTGTTCTCTGTCTGACCTTCAGCTAGCTCCTATTGTTCTGTCTGACCTTCAGCTAACTCCTATTGTCCTCTGTCTGACCTTCAGCTAGCTCCTATTGTCCTCTGTCTGACCTTCAGCTAGCTCCTATTGTCCTCTGTCTGACCTTCAGCTAGCTCCTATTGTCCTCTGTCTGGCCTTCAGCTAACTCCTATTGTCCTCTGTCTGACCTTCAGCTAACTCTTATTGTTCTATCTAGCCTGACCTTCAGTTAGCTCCTATTGTTCTGTCTGACCTTCAGCTAACTCCTATTGTTCTCTGTCTTCAGTTAGCTCCTATTGTTCTGTCTTCAGTGAGCTCATATTGTTCTCTCTTGTCTGACCTTCAGCTAGCTCCTATTGTTCTCTCTAGCCTGACCTTCAGCTAGCTCATATTGTTTTCTCTTGCCTGAGCTTTAGTTAGCTCATATTGTTCTCTGTCTGACCTTCAGTGAGCTCCTATTGTTCTCTGTCTGACCTTCAGCTAGCTCCTATTGTTCTCTGTCTGACCTTCAGCTAACTCCTATTGTCCTCTGTCGGTCCTTCAGCTAGCTCCTATTGTCCTCTGTCTGACCTTCTGTTAGCTCCTTTTGGTCTCTGTCTGACCTTCAGTGAGCTCCTATTGTTCTCTGTCTGACCTTCAGCTAGCTCCTATTGTTCTCTGTCTGACCTTCAGCTAACTCCTATTGTCCTCTGTCGGTCCTTCAGCTAGCTCCTATTGTCCTCTGTCTGACCTTCAGCTAACTCCTATTGTTCTCTCTTGTCTGACCTTCAGCTAGCTCCTATTGTCCTCTGTCTGACCTTCAGTTAGCTCCTATTGTTCTCTGTCTGCCCTTCAGCTAGCTCCTATTGTCCTCTGTCTGACCTTCAGTTAACTCCTATTGTTCTCTGTCTGACCTTCAGTTAACTCCTATTGTTCTGTCTGACCTTCAGCTAGCTCCTTTTGTTCTCTGTCTGACCTTCAGCTAGCTCCTTTTGTTCTCTGTCTGACCTTCAGCTAGCTCCTATTGTTCTGTCTGACCTTCAGCTAACTCCTATTGTCCTCTGTCTGATCTTCAGCTAGCTCCTATTGTTCTCTGTCTGACCTTCAGCTAGCTCCTATTGTTCTGTCTGACCTTCAGCTAACTCCTATTGTCCTCTGTCTGACCTTCAGCTAGCTCCTATTGTCCTCTGTTTGACCTTCAGCTAGCTCCTATTGTCCTCTGTCTGACCTTCAGCTAGCTCCTATTGTCCTCTGTCTGACCTTCAGCTAGCTCCTATTGTCCTCTGCCTGGCCTTCAGCTAACTCCTATTGTCCTCTGTCTGACCTTCAGCTAACTCCTATTGTTCTCTGTCTTCAGTTAGCTCCTATTGTTCTGTCTTCAGTGAGCTCATATTGTTCTCTCTTGTCTGACCTTCAGCTAGCTCCTATTGTTCTCTCTAGCCTGACCTTCAGCTAGCTCATATTGTTTTCTCTTGCCTGAGCTTTAGTTAGCTCATATTGTTTTCTCTTGTCTGACCTTCAGCTAGCTCCTCTTGTTCTCTCTTGTCTGACCTTCAGTTAGCTCCTATTGTTCTCTGTCTGACCTTCAGTGAGCTCCTATTGTTCTCTGTCTGACCTTCTGTTAGCTCCTTTTGGTCTCTGTCTGACCTTCAGCTAGCTCCTATTGTTCTCTGTCTGACCTTCAGCTAACTCCTATTGTTCTCTGTCTGACCTTCTGTTAGCTCCTATTGTCCTCTGTCTGACCTTCAGCTAGCTCCTATTGTTCTGTCTGATCTTCAGCTAGCTCCTATTGTTCTCTGTCTGACCTTGAGCTAGCTCCTATTGTCCTCTGTCTGACCTTCATCTAGCTCCTATTGTTCTGTCTGACCTTCAGTTAGCTCCTATTGTTCTCTGTCTGACCTTCAGCTAACTCCTATCGTCCTCTGTCTGACCTTCAGCTAACTCCTATTGTTCTCTCTTGTCTGACCTTCAGCTAACTCCTATTGTTCTCTCTTGTCTGACCTTCAGCTAGCTCTTATTGTCCTCTGTCTGACCTTCAGTTAGCTCCTATTGTTCTCTGTCTGCCCTTCAGCTAGCTCCTATTGTCCTATGTCTGACCTTCAGTTAGCTCCTATTGTTCTCTGTCTGACCTTCAGCTAGCTCCTATTGTTCTCTGTCTGACCTTCAGCTAGCTCCTTTTGTTCTCTGTCTGACCTTCAGCTAGCTCCTTTTGTTCTCTGTCTGACCTTCAGCTAGCTCCTATTGTTCTGTCTGACCTTCAGCTAACTCCTATTGTCCTCTGTCTGACCTTCAGCTAGCTCCTATTGTTCTCTGTCTGACCTTCAGCTAGCTCCTATTGTTCTGTCTGACCTTCAGCTAACTCCTATTGTCCTCTGTCTGACCTTCAGCTAGCTCCTATTGTCCTCTGTCTGACCTTCAGCTAGCTCCTATTGTCCTCTGTCTGGCCTTCAGCTAACTCCTATTGTCCTCTGTCTGACCTTCAGCTAACTCTTATTGTTCTATCTAGCCTGACCTTCAGTTAGCTCCTATTGTTCTCTGTCTGACCTTCAGCTAACTCCTATTGTTCTCTGTCTTCAGTTAGCTCCTATTGTTCTGTCTTCAGTGAGCTCATATTGTTCTCTCTTGTCTGACCTTCAGCTAGCTCCTATTGTTCTCTCTAGCCTGACCTTCAGCTAGCTCATATTGTTTTCTCTTGCCTGAGCTTTAGTTAGCTCATATTGTTTTCTCTTGTCTGACCTTCAGCTAGCTCCTATTGTTCTCTCTTGTCTGACCTTCAGTGAGCTCCTATTGTTCTGTCTGACCTTCAGCTAACTCCTATTGTCCTCTGTCGGTCCTTCAGCTAGCTCCTATTGTTCTCTCTTGTCTGACCTTCAGCTAGCTCCTATTGTTCTCTCTTGTCTGACCTTCAGTTAGCTCCTATTGTTCTCTGTCTGACCTTCAGTGAGCTCCTATTGTTCTCTGTCTGACCTTCAGCTAGCTCCTATTGTTCTGTCTGACCTTCAGTTAGCTCCTATTGTTCTCTGTCTGACCTTCAGTGAGCTCCTATTGTTCTCTGTCTGACCTTCAGCTAACTCCTATTGTCCTCTGTCGGTCCTTCAGCTAGCTCCTATTGTCCTCTGTCTGACCTTCTGTTAGCTCCTTTTGGTCTCTGTCTGACCTTCAGCTAGCTCCTATTGTTCTCTGTCTGACCTTCAGCTAACTCCTATTGTTCTCTGTCTGACCTTCTGTTAGCTCCTATTGTCCTCTGTCTGACCTTCAGCTAGCTCCTATTGTTCTGTCTGATCTTCAGCTAGCTCCTATTGTTCTCTGTCTGACCTTGAGCTAGCTCCTATTGTCCTCTGTCTGACCTTGAGCTAGCTCCTATTGTCCTCTGTCTGACCTTCATCTAGCTCCTATTGTTCTGTCTGACCTTCAGTTAGCTCCTATTGTTCTCTGTCTGACCTTCAGCTAACTCCTATCGTCCTCTGTCTGACCTTCAGCTAACTCCTATTGTTCTCTCTTGTCTGACCTTCAGCTAACTCCTATTGTTCTCTCTTGTCTGACCTTCAGCTAGCTCTTATTGTCCTCTGTCTGACCTTCAGTTAGCTCCTATTGTTCTCTGTCTGCCCTTCAGCTAGCTCCTATTGTCCTCTGTCTGACCTTCAGTTAGCTCCTATTGTTCTCTGTCTGACCTTCAGCTAGCTCCTATTGTTCTCTGTCTGACCTTCAGCTAGCTCCTTTTGTTCTCTGTCTGACCTTCAGCTAGCTCCTTTTGTTCTCTGTCTGACCTTCAGCTAGCTCCTATTGTTCTGTCTGACCTTCAGCTAACTCCTATTGTCCTCTGTCTGACCTTCAGCTAGCTCCTATTGTTCTCTGTCTGACCTTCAGCTAGCTCCTATTGTTCTGTCTGACCTTCAGCTAACTCCTATTGTCCTCTGTCTGACCTTCAGCTAGCTCCTATTGTCCTCTGTCTGACCTTCAGCTAGCTCCTATTGTCCTCTGTCTGACCTTCAGCTAGCTCCTATTGTCCTCTGTCTGGCCTTCAGCTAACTCCTATTGTCCTCTGTCTGACCTTCAGCTAACTCTTATTGTTCTATCTAGCCTGACCTTCAGTTAGCTCCTATTGTTCTCTGTCTGACCTTCAGCTAACTCCTATTGTTCTCTGTCTTCAGTTAGCTCCTATTGTTCTGTCTTCAGTGAGCTCATATTGTTCTCTCTTGTCTGACCTTCAGCTAGCTCCTATTGTTCTCTCTAGCCTGACCTTCAGCTAGCTCATATTGTTTTCTCTTGCCTGAGCTTTAGTTAGCTCATATTGTTTTCTCTTGTCTGACCTTCAGCTAGCTCCTATTGTTCTCTCTTGTCTGACCTTCAGTGAGCTCCTATTGTTCTCTGTCTGACCTTCAGCTACCTCCTATTGTCCTCTGTCGGTCCTTCAGCTAGCTCCTATTGTTCTCTCTTGTCTGACCTTCAGCTAGCTCCTATTGTTCTCTCTTGTCTGACCTTCAGTTAGCTCCTATTGTTCTCTGTCTGACCTTCAGTGAGCTCCTATTGTTCTCTGTCTGACCTTCAGCTAGCTCCTATTGTTCTGTCTGACCTTCAGTTAGCTCCTATTGTTCTCTGTCTGACCTTCAGCTAACTCCTATTGTCCTCTGTCGGTCCTTCAGCTAGCTCCTATTGTCCTCTGTCTGACCTTCTGTTAGCTCCTTTTGGTCTCTGTCTGACCTTCAGCTAGCTCCTATTGTTCTCTGTCTGACCTTCAGCTAACTCCTATTGTTCTCTGTCTGACCTTCATCTAGCTCCTATTGTCCTCTGTCTGACCTTCAGCTAGCTCCTATTGTTCTGTCTGATCTTCAGCTAGCTCCTATTGTTCTCTCTTGTCTGACCTTCAGTGAGCTCCTATTGTTCTCTGTCTGACCTTCAGCTAACTCCTATTGTCCTCTGTCGGTCCTTCAGCTAGCTCCTATTGTTCTCTCTTGTCTGACCTTCAGCTAGCTCCTATTGTTCTCTCTTGTCTGACCTTCAGTTAGCTCCTATTGTTCTCTGTCTGACCTTCAGTGAGCTCCTATTGTTCTCTGTCTGACATTCAGCTAGCTCCTATTGTTCTGTCTGACCTTCAGTTAGCTCCTATTGTTCTCTGTCTGACCTTCAGCTAACTCCTATTGTCCTCTGTCGGTCCTTCAGCTAGCTCCTATTGTCCTCTGTCTGACCTTCTGTTAGCTCCTTTTGGTCTCTGTCTGACCTTCAGCTAGCTCCTATTGTTCTCTGTCTGACCTTCAGCTAACTCCTATTGTTCTCTGTCTGACCTTCTGTTAGCTCCTATTGTCCTCTGTCTGACCTTCAGCTAGCTCCTATTGTTCTGTCTGATCTTCAGCTAGCTCCTATTGTTCTCTGTCTGACCTTGAGCTAGCTCCTATTGTCCTCTGTCTGACCTTCATCTAGCTCCTATTGTTCTGTCTGACCTTCAGCTAGCTCCTATTGTTCTGTCTGACCTTCAGTTAGCTCCTATTGTTCTCTGTCTGACCTTCAGCTAACTCCTATCGTCCTCTGTCTGACCTTCAGCTAACTCCTATTGTTCTCTCTTGTCTGACCTTCAGCTAACTCCTATTGTTCTCTCTTGTCTGACCTTCAGCTAGCTCTTATTGTCCTCTGTCTGACCTTCAGTTAGCTCCTATTGTTCTCTGTCTGCCCTTCAGCTAGCTCCTATTGTCCTCTGTCTGACCTTCAGTTAGCTCCTATTGTTCTCTGTCTGACCTTCAGCTAGCTCCTATTGTTCTCTGTCTGACCTTCAGCTAGCTCCTATTGTTCTCTGTCTGACCTTCAGCTAGCTCCTTTTGTTCTCTGTCTGACCTTCAGCTAGCTCCTATTGTTCTGTCTGACCTTCAGCTAACTCCTATTGTCCTCTGTCTGACCTTCAGCTAGCTCCTATTGTTCTCTGTCTGACCTTCAGCTAGCTCCTATTGTTCTGTCTGACCTTCAGCTAACTCCTATTGTCCTCTGTCTGACCTTCAGCTAGCTCCTATTGTCCTCTGTCTGACCTTCAGCTAGCTCCTATTGTCCTCTGTCTGACCTTCAGCTAGCTCCTATTGTCCTCTGTCTGGCCTTCAGCTAACTCCTATTGTCCTCTGTCTGACCTTCAGCTAACTCTTATTGTTCTATCTAGCCTGACCTTCAGTTAGCTCCTATTGTTCTGTCTGACCTTCAGCTAACTCCTATTGTTCTCTGTCTTCAGTTAGCTCCTATTGTTCTGTCTTCAGTGAGCTCATATTGTTCTCTCTTGTCTGACCTTCAGCTAGCTCCTATTGTTCTCTCTAGCCTGACCTTCAGCTAGCTCATATTGTTTTCTCTTGCCTGAGCTTTAGTTAGCTCATATTGTTCTCTGTCTGACCTTCAGTGAGCTCCTATTGTTCTCTGTCTGACCTTCAGCTAGCTCCTATTGTTCTCTGTCTGACCTTCAGCTAACTCCTATTGTCCTCTGTCGGTCCTTCAGCTAGCTCCTATTGTCCTCTGTCTGACCTTCTGTTAGCTCCTTTTGGTCTCTGTCTGACCTTCAGTGAGCTCCTATTGTTCTCTGTCTGACCTTCAGCTAGCTCCTATTGTTCTCTGTCTGACCTTCAGCTAACTCCTATTGTCCTCTGTCGGTCCTTCAGCTAGCTCCTATTGTCCTCTGTCTGACCTTCTGTTAGCTCCTTTTGGTCTCTGTCTGACCTTCAGTGAGCTCCTATTGTTCTCTGTCTGACCTTCAGCTAGCTCCTATTGTTCTCTGTCTGACCTTCAGCTAACTCCTATTGTCCTCTGTCGGTCCTTCAGCTAGCTCCTATTGTCCTCTGTCTGACCTTCTGTTAGCTCCTTTTGGTCTCTGTCTGACCTTCAGCTAGCTCCTATTGTTCTCTGTCTGACCTTCAGCTAACTCCTATTGTTCTCTGTCTGACCTTCAGCTAGCTCCTATTGTTCTCTCTAGCCTGACCTTCAGCTAACTCCTATTGTTCTCTGTCTGACATTCAGTTAGCTCCTATTGTCCTCTGTCTGACCTTCAGCTAGCTCTTACTGTTCTGTCTGACCTTCAGCTAGCTCCTATTGTTCTCTGTCTGACATTCAGTTAGCTCCTATTCTCCTCTGTCTGAACTTCAGCTAACTCCTATTGTCCTCTGTCTGACCTTCAGCTAACTCCTATTGTTCTCTGTCTGACCTTCAGCTAGCTCCTATTGTTCTCTGTCTGACCTTCAGCTAGCTCCTATTGTTCTCTGTCTGACCTTCAGCTAGCTCCTATTGTCCTCTGTCTGACCTTCAGCTAGCTCCTATTGTTCTCTGTCTGACCTTCAGTTAGCTCCTATTGTCCTCTGTCTGACCTTCAGTTAGCTCCCATTGTCCTCTGTCTGACCTTCAGCTAGCTCCTATTGTCCTCTGTTTGACCTTCAGCTAACTCCTATCGTCCTCTGTCTGACCTTCAGCTAGCTCCTATTGTTCTCTGTCTGACCTTCAGCTAACTCCTATTGTTCTCTCATCTGACCTTCAGCTAGCTCCAATTGTTCTCTGTCTGACCTTCAGCTAGCTCCTATTGTTCTCTGTCTGACCTTCAGTTAGCTCCTATTGTTCTGTCTGACCTTCAGCTAGCTCCTATTGTCCTCTGTCTGACCTTCAGCTAGCTCCTATTGTCCTCTGTCTGACCTTCAGCTAGCTCCTATTGTTCTGTCTGACCTTCAGCTAGCTCCTATTGTCCTCTGTCTGACCTTCAGCTAGCTCCTATTGTTCTCTGTCTGACCTTCAGCTAGCTCCTATTGTTCTCTGTCTGATCTTCAGTTAGCTCCTATTGTTCTGTCTGACCTTCAGCTAACTCCTATTGTTCTGTCTGACCTTCAGCTAGCTCCTATTGTTCTGTCTAACCTCCAGCTAACTCCTATCGTCCTCTGTCTAACCTTCATCTAGCTCCTATTGTTCTGTCTGACCTTCAGCTAGCTCCTATTGTTCTGTCTAATCTTCAGTTAGCTCCTATTGTTCTCTGTCTAACCTTCAGCTAACTCCTATTGCCCTCTGTCTGACCTTCAGCTAGCTCCTATTGTTCTCTGTCTGACCTTCAGCTAGCGAGGTATATTGCCCTGTGCCCTTTTCTCCGCTATTTTTTAATATAAAACTGTGGAAATGTTACACAATGTGCTGTAATGGTTGCATAAGTTTTGTTAAATATTTATATTGTACATATTGTATGTTAAAACGTTTTTAAATCGAGCTCGCTAACTCGGGTAACTATTGTGACTTGTGGGTACTTGGGGACAGTGTTCGAGTGAGTTCCCATGTGCCAGCGCAGGTGCCCGAGAGCTGTGACTGCACTAAGGGCGTAACATCTTGTACGTTGTCTCTCAGGACAATTTTTTTTTAAATCGAACAAGCAGACCTCCGGTTGTGGCATTAAAATGACCCAACGCAG
This sequence comes from Oncorhynchus masou masou, assembly GCF_036934945.1. Taxonomy (NCBI): domain Eukaryota; kingdom Metazoa; phylum Chordata; class Actinopteri; order Salmoniformes; family Salmonidae; genus Oncorhynchus; species Oncorhynchus masou. The sequence goes on from NC_088226.1 coordinate 71,920,227, forward strand.
GACGTAGCATAATGGACCCATCCTGCCTGTTACAGGCTGGTGACTGTGGTTAGTTCCCTTTGTTACCAATGAACAACACCTTGTAGAATATAGGTGTACCTAATAAACTGTCCGGGGTGAGTGTAAACACATAATGATCTGCATGGGGGAAAAACACACTTGGGCTTTATGAGACCATCGGTGGCCTATTTGTCAGACTACTTTACACAGCCTACACTCTCCCTCCCTCAGACACACCCTCTCACACACACAGCCTACACTCTCCCTCCCTCAGACACACCCTCTCACACACACACCCTCTCTCCCACACAGCCTACACTCTCCCTCACAGACACACCCTCTCACACACACAGACACACCCTCCCTCAGACACAAAGCCTACACTCTCCCTCCCTCAGACACACCCTCTCACCCTCTCACTTCCTCACCCACACAGCCTACACTCTCCCTCCCTCAGACACACCCTCTCACCCTCTCACTTCCTCTCACACACAGCCTACACTCTCCCTCCCTCACAGACACACCCTCTCACACACACAGACATACCTCGCTCGCTTGCGCACACACACACACACACACACGTAGCTCTTATTGCGGGACTCTGAAACAACTGAATTGAGCCACATGTATTGTCAACCTACTGTGTGTATTGAACACTGTTCCAGAGGAAAACCAATACTTGCATGTATGTTTTGGAGTCTGATAACTCTCAGGACGTTAGGAAAAAAATATATTGGGTATTGAGTAGACTGATACCCCATTTCATTGCTTCACATTCCAACCTTGTTTAACATTATCTAGTCTGATTTCACACATTTTAACCTTCTGCATCACTTTCAAAGAGGTACTTTTATTTTGAAGGCAAACCGCAAATTCCCATATTGTGCCTAATCCTTACTGTGTCTAGCTTCACAACACATAAACCGGTCCGGTCGAGCCTCACTCGGCAGATGAAGCTAGCTGGCTGCTTATAACGTTCGCTTTGGGCAACAGGGTTAAGCAGTTGGATAGCTATTTATTTTCCATGAACTGAAGTTCAGTTTCAATAGTCGAACAACAAGTGGCTACCTAGCTAATACTTACTCAGAAGGATTCCTAAATAATTGCTAAGAGTAGTGACAATGACTGAAGTGTCTACTGGTCTAATTTTCAGGCTGGTTGTATTGGTGCTAGATAAAGCTAAATCTTAGTACCTATCTAGCCCAGGAAGTATCGGTCAAGCAAATAATGCCTTATTACCAACCCGATATTGTAAACACATAATTTGTGGCCGGTGTTTTCTTGTTTGCAGACTTTTTTTGTTGGACAGTGCTACTGATAGTAGTGGTGGCGCTTGGCTGCAAATTCATTACGCACAACATTCTATAATATAAATTGTATTATTTTTGACGTGTCGAATTAAAACAATTATTGAACTATTTGACGCGTTAAATAAGCTTTTTAATTTTTATTTGTAGCGTTATTTCACATGCAAAGCCCCAAACGGCGTTTCATACATACTCAGTAACAGCTTCCTCACTGCCTGCACAGCAGCAGCAAGTCGCAGAGAAATTAATATACCGTATCTCTTTTTTTAAGAGAAATGCCGTGGCGGCCAAAGTGCAATATATAAATAGCCCCCACAAAAACCTACAACCCGTGACCAATACATTTTTTTTTTACCTGGAACATAGTTTTCCAAAGTAGCCCCAAACAGGCAAATATCTGACATGGCAACCCTACAGACGGCTGTGTGTGACATCACGCATTCAGTAAGGCTCAACCAATCAGCCGACGGGGTTCTGTTTCGAATTTGTCACCCTCCTTCTACGGAAGGACATTTTGTGGACGGTTTACATTCTCAGCCTGTGTGATGTAGGATATGAAATCGGACACCATTTGAAGCTGGGATGTCCCTCATTCCATTTCATTTGCTCTTCCGACTGGGAATCGATAGTTTTTAAATGTTATTTATTTTAACCATAAACTTTTGACCGAACCTTACGTCACAGCCAATGACAAAATACATGCCTGCAATCCTTATATTATAGCGCCCGCGGGAGAGTGGTTTCGTCATTTTCAGAGATCGATTTATAGCCAACTTGATTAAAGTAATCTAAAATAATTCATAGATTTTAAACAAAACAAAAAAACACTGTCATAGACTGACAAGATGAATGTGAGATGAAAAGTGTGTTCCTATCCGTTCAGCTAGAGCTCAATTTTTACAGTGGTGGGGGGGGGGGGGGGTCTTCAGAAAATATGCACATTTTCTCTAACACTTAAAATACCAAATATAGGTGTCGGGCCAATGCTGAAAAAGGAGAAGTTCATCGAATCAAGTCGAGGGAGGAGCTGTTTTTTGTGTGTGTATATATGACAGTAAAAACAATCTTATTATGACTATACAATTTGTTGGCACCTTCAAATGGTGCACATATTCTCATAAAAAGTACAGTACCAGACTAAAGATTGGACACACCTACTCAGAGAGAGAGAGAGAACTAAACTCAGCAAAAAAAGGACCCTGTCTTTAAAAAATGATTCGTAAAAATCTTTTAAAAAATCACAGATCTTCATTGTAAAGGGTTTAAACACTGTTTCCGATGTTTGTTGAATGAACCATAAACAATTAATGAACATGCACCTGTGGAACGGTCGTTAAGACACAAACAGATTACAGACGGTAGGCAATTAGGGTCACAGTTATGAAAACTAAGGACACTAAAGAGGCCTTTCTACTGACTCTGATAAACACCAAAAGAAAGATGCCCAGGGTCCCTGCTCATCTGCGTGAACGTGCCTTAGGCATGCTGCAAAGAGGCATGAGGACTGCAGATGTGGCCAGGGCAATAAATTGCAATGTCCGTACTGTGAGACGCCTAAGACAGCGCTGCAGGGAGACAGGACGGACAGCTGATCGTCCTCTCAGGGGCAGACCACGTGTACCAACACCTGCACAGGATCGGTACATCCGAACATCACACCTGCGGGACAGGTACAGGATGGCAACAAAAAGTGCTCTTCACTGACGAGTCGTGGTTTTGTCTCACCAGGGGTGATGGTCGGATTCGCGCTCATCGTCAAAGGAATGAGCGTTATGCTGAGGCCTGTACTCTGGAGCGGATCGATTTGGAGATGGAGGGTCCGTCATGGTCTGGGCGGTGTGTCACAGCATCATCGGACTGAGCTTGTTGTCATTGCAGGCAATCTCAACGCTGTGTGTTACAGGGAAGACATCCTTCTCCCTCCTCCCCTTCCTGCAGACTCATCCTGACCTGACCCTCCAGCGTTACAATGCCACCAGCCATACTGCTCATCCTGACATGACCCTCCAGCGTTACAATGCCACCAGCCATACTGCTCATCCTGACCTGACCCTCCAGCGTTACAATGCCACCAGCCATACTGCTCAACCTGACATGACCCTCCAGCGTTACAATGCCACCAGCCATACTGCTCGTCCTGACATGACCCTCCAGCGTTACAATGCCACCAGCCATACTGCTCATCCTGACCCTCCAGCGTTACAATGCCACCAGCCATACTGCTCGTTCTGACATGACCCTCCAGCGTTACAATGCCACCAGCCATACTGCTCATCCTGACATGACCCTCCAGCGTTACAATGCCACCAGCCATACTGCTCATCCTGACATGACCCTCCAGCGTTACAATGCCACCAGCCATACTGCTCATCCTGACCCTCCAGCGTTACAATGCCACCAGCCATACTGCTCATCCTGACATGACCCTCCAGCGTTACAATGCCACCAGCCATACTGCTCATCCTGACATGACCCTCCAGCGTTACAATGTCACCAGCCATACTGCTCATCCTGACCTGACCCTCCAGCGTTACAATGTCACCAGCCATACTGCTCATCCTGACCCTCCAGCGTTACAATGCCACCAGCCATACTGCTCATCCTGACATGACCCTCCAGCGTTACAATGTCACCAGCCATACTGCTCATCCTGACCTGACCCTCCAGCATGACAATGCCACCAGCCATACTGCTCATCCTGACCCTCCAGCGTTACAATGCCACCAGCCATACTGCTCATCCTGACATGACCCTCCAGCGTTACAATGCCACCAGCCATACTGCTCATCCTGACATGACCCTCCAGCGTTACAATGCCACCAGCCATACTGCTCATCCTGACATGACCCTCCAGCGTTACAATGCCACCAGCCATACTGCTCGTCCTGACATGACCCTCCAGCGTTACAATGCCACCAGCCATACTGCTCAACCTGACCTGACCCTCCAGCGTTACAATGCCACCAGCCATACTGCTCAACCTGACCTGACCCTCCAGCGTTACAATGCCACCAGCCATACTGCTCATCCTGACCCTCCAGCGTTACAATGCCACCAGCCATACTGCTCATCCTGACATGACCCTCCAGCGTTACAATGCCACCAGCCATACTGCTCATCCTGACATGACCCTCCTGCATGACAATGCCACCAGCCATACTGCTCACCCTGACATGACCCTCCAGCATGACAATGCCACCAGCCATACTGCTCACCCTGACATGACCCTCCAGCATGACAATGCCACCAGCCATACTGCTCATCCTGACATGACCCTCCAGCGTTACAATGCCACCAGCCATACTGCTCATCCTGACATGACCCTCCAGCGTTACAATGCCACCAGCCATACTGCTCAACCTGACATGACCCTCCAGCGTTACAATGCCACCAGCCATACTGCTCACCCTGACCTGACCCTCCAGCGTTACAATGCCACCAGCCATACTGCTCATCCTGACCTGACCCTCCAGCATGACAATGCCACCAGCCATACTGCTCATCCTGACCTGACCCTCCAGCATGACAATGCCATCAGCCATACTGCTCACCCTGACATGACCCTCCAGCATGACAATGCCACCAGCCATACTGCTCACCCTGACATGACCCTCCAGCATGACAATGCCACCAGCCATACTGCTCACCCTGACATGACCCTCCAGCATGACAATGCCACCAGCCATACTGCTCATCCTGACATGACCCTCCAGCGTTACAATGCCACCAGCCATACTGCTCATCCTAACATGACCCTCCAGCGTTACAATGCCACCAGCCATACTGCTCATCCTAACATGACCCTCCAGCGTTACAATGCCACCAGCCATACTGCTCATCCTGACCCTCCAGCGTTACAATGCCACCAGCCATACTGCTCATCCTGACATGACCCTCCAGCGTTACAATGCCACCAGCCATACTGCTCAACCTGACATGACCCTCCAGCGTTACAATGCCACCAGCCATACTGCTCACCCTGACCTGACCCTCCAGCGTTACAATGCCACCAGCCATACTGCTCATCCTGACCTGACCCTCCAGCATGACAATGCCACCAGCCATACTGCTCACCCTGACCTGACCCTCCAGCGTTACAATGCCACCAGCCATACTGCTCATCCTGACATGACCCTCCAGCGTTACAATGCCACCAGCCATACTGCTCATCCTGACATGACCCTCCAGCGTTACAATGCCACCAGCCATACTGCTCATCCTGACCTGACCCTCCAGCATGACAATGCCACCAGCCATACTGCTCATCCTGACCTGACCCTCCAGCGTTACAATGCCACCAGCCATACTGCTCATCCTGACATGACCCTCCAGCGTTACAATGCCACCAGCCATACTGCTCATCCTGACATGACCCTCCAGCGTGACAATGCCACCAGCCATACTGCTCATCCTGACATGACCCTCCAGCGTGACAATGCCACCAGCCATACTGCTCATCCTGACCTGACCCTCCAGCGTGACAATGCCACCAGCCATACTGCTCACCCTGACATGACCCTCCAGCATGACAATGCCACCAGCCATACTGCTCATCCTGACATGACCCTCCAGCGTTACAATGCCACCAGCCATACTGCTCATCCTAACATGACCCTCCAGCGTTACAATGCCACCAGCCATACTGCTCATCCTAACATGACCCTCCAGCGTTACAATGCCACCAGCCATACTGCTCATCCTGACCCTCCAGCGTTACAATGCCACCAGCCATACTGCTCATCCTGACATGACCCTCCAGCGTTACAATGCCACCAGCCATACTGCTCAACCTGACATGACCCTCCAGCGTTACAATGCCACCAGCCATACTGCTCACCCTGACCTGACCCTCCAGCGTTACAATGCCACCAGCCATACTGCTCATCCTGACCTGACCCTCCAGCATGACAATGCCACCAGCCATACTGCTCACCCTGACCTGACCCTCCAGCGTTACAATGCCACCAGCCATACTGCTCATCCTGACATGACCCTCCAGCGTTACAATGCCACCAGCCATACTGCTCATCCTGACATGACCCTCCAGCGTTACAATGTCACCAGCCATACTGCTCATCCTGACCTGACCCTCCAGCGTTACAATGCCACCAGCCATACTGCTCATCCTGACATGACCCTCCAGCGTTACAATGCCACCAGCCATACTGCTCATCCTGACCTGACCCTCCAGCGTTACAATGCCACCAGCCATACTGCTCATCCTGACCTGACCCTCCAGCATGACAATGCCACCAGCCATACTGCTCATCCTGACCTGACCCTCCAGCGTTACAATGCCACCAGCCATACTGCTCATCCTGACCTGACCCTCCAGCGTTACAATGCCACCAGCCATACTGCTCATCCTGACATGACCCTCCAGCGTTACAATGCCACCAGCCATACTGCTCATCCTGACATGACCCTCCAGCGTTACAATGCCACCAGCCATACTGCTCGTCCTGACATGACCCTCCAGCGTTACAATGCCACCAGCCATACTGCTCAACCTGACCTGACCCTCCAGCGTTACAATGCCACCAGCCATACTGCTCATCCTGACCCTCCAGCGTTACAATGCCACCAGCCATACTGCTCATCCTGACATGACCCTCCAGCGTTACAATGCCATCAGCCATACTGCTCATCCTGACCTGACCCTCCAGCATGACAATGCCACCAGCCATACTGCTCATCCTGACCTGACCCTCCAGCATGACAATGCCACCAGCCATACTGCTCATCCTGACCTGACCCTCCAGCGTTACAATGCCACCAGCCATACTGCTCATCCTGACCTGACCCTCCAGCATGACAATGCCACCAGCCATACTGCTCATCCTGACCTGACCCTCCAGCGTTACAATGCCACCAGCCATACTGCTCATCCTGACATGACCCTCCAGCGTGACAATGCCACCAGCCATACTGCTCATCCTGTGTGTGATTTCCTGCAGACAGGAATGTCAGCGTTCTGCCATGACCAGCAAAGAGCCCAGATCTCAATCCCATTGAGAATGTCTGGTACATGTTGGATCGGAGGGTGAGGGCTAGGGCCATTTCCCTCAGAAATGTCCAGGAACTTGCAGGTGCCTTGGTGGAAGAGTGGGGTAACATCTCACAGCAAGAACTGGCAAATCTGGTGTAGTCCATGAGGAGGAGATGCACTGCAGGGGCGGCAGGGTAGCCTAGTGGTTAGAGCGTTGGACTAGTAACCGGAAGGTTGCAAGTTCAAACCCCCGAGCTGACAAGGTACAAATCTGTCGTTCTGCCCCTGAACAGGCAGTTAACCCACTGTTCCTAGGCCGTCATTGAAAATAAGAATTTGTTCTTAACTGACTTGCCTGGTTAAATAAAGGTAAAATAAAATGCAGCTGGTGGCCACACCAGATACTGACTGTTACTTTTGATTTTGTTCAGGGACACATTATTCCATTTCTGTTAGTCACATGTCTGTGGAACTTGTTCAGTTTATGTCTCAGTTGTTGAATCTTGTTATGTTCATACAAATATTTACACATGTTAAGTTTGCTGAAAATAAACGCAGTTGACATTGATAGGACGTTTTTGGTTGTTGCTGCATAATTATCAAAAAGCCGTTGCAATTGATATGCATTGGGAGCTCATTTAAATATTGTTATCGTTAGCATTTAGACTAATCAAAAATTTATTCTCAAGGAACCTGAGTTGGGGCAGTCTGTATTTCAGGACGTTTTGTGTTAATAGTTTTCTAGAGCGAGGTTGAGAAAAAAAAAATCCGGGCATCACCTCTTATTTCAGAAACATTAAAAAGGCATCGAAACCTCACCATTATATGGCTTAAAATCCGAGAAGAAACAGAAACATAATTACTTCTGCAAAAAGCGCCTTGATTCAAACACCCACAGACGCACATGATTCAACTGACATGTTTTTGAGGCCACTGTCACTTGGTTGTCGTTGTCTCGGTTTAATTTAACCAGTCAAAAGTTTGGACACATTCAAGGGTTTTTTTCTTTGTTTTTTCCTATTTTCTACATTTGTAGAATAATAAGTGAAGATGTCAAAAAGTACGAAATTACACATATGGAATCATGTAGTAACCCCAAAAAAGTGTTGATAAACAAATCAAAATATATCATTAGCTTTATCATTATCATTCATCATTACCGTTAGCATTAGCATTAACACTGGCACTATCATTAGCATTATCATTCATCATTACTGTTAGCATTAGAATTAACACTGGCACTGTCATTATCATTAATCATTACCGTTAGCATTAGCATTAACACTGGCATTAGCATTATCGTTGGCATTCATCGTCACTGTTAGCATTATCACGGCCTTGACAGTTTTACACTTGCTTGGATCAAGAAACACGAGCAATGGACATTAGACCGGTGGAAATCTGTCCTTTGGTTTGATGAGTCCAAATTTGAGATTTTTGGTTCCAACCGCTGTGTCTCTGTGAGATGAACAGATGATCTCTGCATGTGTGGTTCCCACCGTGAAGCATGGAGGAGGTGGTGTGATGTCTTTGTGAGACGCAGAGTAGGTGAACGGATGATCTCTGCATGTGTGGTTCCCACCGTGAAGCATGGCGGAAGTGGTGTGATGGTGTTGGGGTGCTTTGCTGGTGACACTGTCTGTGATTTATTTAGAATTCAAGGCACACTGTATAGGCTACAGTTCAAGGGGGCCGAATACTTTCGCAAGGAGTGTGGGGGAGTGGGGGGATCTAGTGTCAGACCAGTATGTAGGGGGGATCTAGTGTCAGATGAGTATGTAGGGGGGGGATCTAGTGTCAGACCAGTATGTAGAGGGTGGGGATCTAGTGTCAGACCAGTATGTAGGGGGGATCTAGTGTCAGACCAGTATGTAGCGGGGGGTGATCTAGTGTCAGACAAGTATGTAGAGGGGGGATCTAGTGTCAGACCAGTATGTAGAGAGGAGGATCTAGTGTCAGACCAGCATGTAGAATGGGGGGATCTAGTGTCAGACCAGTATGTAGAGGGGAGGATCTAGTGTCAGACCAGTATGTAGAGGGGGATCTAGTGTCAGACCAGTATGTAGAGTGGGGGGTCTAGTGTCAGACCATTATGTAGAGGGGGGATCTAGTGTCAGACCAGTATGTAGAGGGGGATCTAGTGTCAGACCAGTATGTAGAAGGGGGGATATAGTGTCAGACCAGTATGTAGAGGGGGGGGATCTAGTGTCAGACCAGTATGTAGAGGGGGGATCTAGTGTCAGACCAGTATGCAGAGGGGGGATCTAGTGTCAGACCAGTATGTAGGGGGGGGGGGATCTAGTGTCAGACCAGTATGTAGAGGGGGGGGGATCTAGTGTCAGACCAGTATGTAGAGGGGGGGATCTTGTGTCAGACCAGTATGTAGAGAGGGGGATCTAGTGTCAGACCAGTATGTAGAGAGGGGGATCTAGTGTCAGACCAGTATGTATAGAGGAGGATCTAGTGTCAGACCAGTATGTAGGGGGGATCTAGTGTCAGACCAGTATGTAGGGGGGGGATCTAGTGTCAGACCAGAATGTAGAGAGGGGGATCTAGTGTCAGACCAGTATGTAGAGAGGGGGATCTAGTGTCAGACGAGTATGTAGGGGGGGATCTAGTGTCAGACCAGTATGTAGAGAGGAGGATCTAGAGTCAGACCAGTATGTAGAGGGGGGATCTAGTGTCAGACCAGTATGTAGAGAGGGGGGATCTCGTGTCAGACCAGTGTGTAGAGGGGGATCTAGTGTCAGACCAGTATGTAGAGGGGGGATCTAGTGTCAGACCAGTATGTAGAGGGGGGATCTAGTGTCAGACCAGTATGTAGAGGGGGGATCTAGTGTCAGACAAGTATGCACAGGGGGGGGATCTAGTGACAGACCAGTATGTAGAGGGGGGGGGATCTAGTGTCAGACCAGTATGTAGAGAGGGGGGGATCTAGTGTCAGACCAGTATGTAGAGAGGAGGATCTAGTGTCAGACCAGTATGTAGAGAGGAGGATCTAGTGTCAGACCAGTATGTAGAGGGGGGGATCTAGTGTCAGACCAGTATGTAGAGAGGAGGATCTAGTGTCAGACCAGTATGTAGAGAGGAGGATCTAGTGTCAGACCAGTATGTAGAGAGGAGGATCTAGTGTCAGACCAGTATGTAGAGAGGAGGATCTAGTGTCAGACCAGTATGTAGAGGGGGGATCTAGTGTCAGACCAGTATGTAGAGGAGGATCTAGTGTCAGACCAGTATGTAGAGAGGAGGATCTAGTGTCAGACCAGTATGTAGAGAGGAGGATCTAGTGTCAGACCAGTATGTAGAGAGGAGGATCTAGTGTCAGACCAGTATGTAGAGGGGGGATCTAGTGTCAGACCAGTATGTAGAGAGGAGGATCTAGTGTCAGACCAGTATGTAGAGAGAAGGATCTAGTGTCAGACCAGTATGTAGAGAGGAGGATCTAGTGTCAGACCAGTATTTAGAGAGGAGGATCTAGTGTCAGACCAGTATGTAGAGGGGGGGATCTAGTGTCAGACCAGTATGTAGAGGAGGATCTAGTGTCAGACCAGTATGTAGAGAGGAGGATCTAGTGTCAGACCAGTATGTAGAGAGGAGGATCTAGTGTCAGACCAGTATGTAGAGGGGGGGATCTAGTGTCAGACCAGTATGTAGAGAGGAGGATCTAGTGTCAGACCAGTATGTAGAGAGGAGGATCTAGTGTCAGACCAGTATGTAGAGAGGAGGATCTAGTGTCAGACCAGTATGTAGAGGGGGGGATCTAGTGTCAGACCAGTATGTATAGTGTAGTTTAGTAGGATGGAGGCTACAGTGTATATTTTTATTAGAAAGATTTCTTCTCGCTGATGAAAGATAAGGTCCACATGTTACAAAAAGCAGCATCGCAAGCAATGACCGACGTTTCTAAACATCAAAAACACAGTGTTGTGTAGTGCACGTGAGCCATTCGTCGGGCAGAGCTAAGCACTGAAAACTGTAGGGAGAAGGCCACCTGCAGTTTGAGAGCCAAGTAGAGCAAGACCCAAAGAGACAGTCAGAAAGCCTCTGTGGTGATATTGACATTGTTCAATTGTCAAAACAGACAGAAGAAAGAAACACAGAACACTGATGCATATCAAGCAACAAGTGTCTTTTAAATAGCATGAATCATAGAATTACTAAAGGAATATCATATACAATGACTCCACCAACAATAAAAAAGGAAAGAAATACTGACCGTGAACACAGGAGGGGAAGAGAGGGGACTACCAGAACTTACACAGGAAGGGAAGAGGGGACTACCAGAACTTACACAGGAAGGGAAGAGAGGGGACTACCAGAACTTACACAGGAAGAGAAGAGAGGGGACTACCAGAACTTACACAGGAAGGGAAGAGAGGGGACTACCAGAACTTACACAGGAAGAGAAGAGAGGGGACTACCAGAACTTACACAGGAAGAGAAGAGAGGGGACTACCAGAACTTACACAGGAAGAGAAGAGAGGGGACTACCAGAACTTACACAGGAAGAGAAAGGAAGAGAGGGGACTACCAGAACTTACACAGGAAGAGAAGAGAGGGGACTACCAGAACTTACACAGGAAGAGAAGAGAGGGGACTACCAGAACTTACACAGGAAGAGAAGAGAGGGGACTACCAGAACTTACACAGGAAGAGAAGAGAGGGGACTACCAGAACTTACACAGGAAGGGAAGAGAGGGGACTACCAGAACTTACACAGGAAGGGAAGAGAGGGGACTACCAGAACTTACACAGGAAGGGAGGGGAAGAGAGGGGACTACCAGAACTTACACAGGAAGGGAAGAGAGGGGACTACCAGAACTTACACAGGAAGAGAAGAGAGGGGACTACCAGAACTTACACAGGAAGAGAGGGGAAGAGGGGGGACTACCAGAACTTACACAGGAAGAGAAGAGAGGGGACTACCAGAACTTACACAGGAAGGGAAGAGAGGGGACTACCAGAACTTACACAGGAAGGGAAGAGAGGGGACTACCAGAACTTACACAGGAAGGGAGGGGAAGAGAGGGGACTACCAGAACTTACACAGGAAGGGAAGAGAGGGGACTACCAGAACTTACACAGGAAGAGAAGAGAGGGGACTACCAGAACTTACACAGGAAGAGAGGGGAAGAGAGGGGACTACCAGAACTTAAACAGGAAGAGAAGAGGGGTCTACCAGAACTTACACAGGAAGAGAAGAGAGGGGACTACCAGAACTTACACAGGAAGGGAGGGGAAGAGAGGGGACTACCAGAACTTACACAGGAAGGGAAGAGAGGGGACTACCAGAACTTACACAGGAAGGGAAGAGAGGGGACTACCAGAACTTACACAGGAAGAGAAGAGAGGGGACTACCAGAACTTACACAGGAAGGGAGGGGAAGAGAGGGGACTACCAGAACTTACACAGGAAGGGAAGAGAGGGGACTACCAGAACTTACACAGGAAGAGAAGAGAGGGGACTACCAGAACTTACACAGGAAGAGAGGGGAAGAGAGGGGACTACCAGAACTTACACAGGAAGAGAAGAGAGGGGACTACCAGAACTTACACAGGAAGGGAAGAGAGGGGACTACCAGAACTTACACAGGAAGGGAAGAGAGGGGACTACCAGAACTTACACAGGAAGAGAAGAGGGGTCTACCAGAACTTACACAGGAAGAGAAGAGGGGTCTACCAGAACTTACACAGGAAGGGAAGAGAAGGGACTACCAGAACTTACACAGTAAGGGAAAGGAAGAGAGGGGACTACCAGAACTTACACAGGAAGAGAAGAGGGGTCTACCAGAACTTACACAGGAAGAGAAGAGGGGTCTACCAGAACTTACACAGGAAGAGAAGAGGGGTCTACCAGAACTTACACAGGAAGGCAAAGGAAGAGAGGGGACTACCAGAACTTACACAGGAAGGGAAGAGGGGTCTACCAGAACTTACACAGGAAGAGAAGAGAGGGGACTACCAGAACTTACACAGGAAGAGAAGAGAGGGGACTACCAGAACTTACACAGGAAGAGAAGAGAGGGGACTAACAGAACATACACAGGAAGGAAAGGGAAGAGAGGGGACTACCAGAACTTACACAGGAAGGAAAGGGAAGAGAGGGGACTAACAGAACTTACACAGGAAGGGAAGAGAGGGGACTACCAGAACTTACACAGGAAGAGAAGAGGGGTCTACCAGAACTTACACAGGAAGGGAAGAGAAGGGACTACCAGAACTTACACAGGAAAAGAAGAGAGGGGACTACAAGAACTTACACAGGAAGGGAAAGGAAGAGAGGGGACTACCAGAACTTACACAGGAAGGGAAAGGAAGAGAGGGGAGTACCAGAACTTACACAGGAAGAGAATAGAGGGGACTAGCAGAACTTACATGGGAAGAGAAGAGAGGGGACTACCAGAACTTACATGGGAAGAGAAGAGAGGGGACTACCAGAACTTACACAGGAAGAGAATAGAGGGGACTAGCAGAACTTACATGGGAAGAGAAGAGGGGACTACCAGAACTTACACAGGAAGGGAAAGGAAGAGAGGGGAGTACCAGAACTTACACAGGAAGAGAATAGAGGGGACTAGCAGAACTTACATGGGAAGAGAAGAGAGGGGACTACCAGAACTTACATGGGAAGAGAAGAGAGGGGACTACCAGAACTTACACAGGAAGAGAATAGAGGGGACTAGCAGAACTTACATGGGAAGAGAAGAGGGGACTACCAGAACTTACATGGGAAGAGAAGAGAGGGGACTACCAGAACTTACATGGGAAGAGAAGAGAGGGGACTACCAGAACTTACATGGGAAGAGAAGAGAGGGGACTACCAGAACTTACACAGGAAGAGAAGAGAGGGGACTACCAGAACTTACACAGGAAGAGAAGAGAGGGGACTACCAGAACGTACATGGGAAGAGAAGAGAGGGGACTACCAGAACTTACACAGGAAGGGAAAGGAAGAGAGGGGACTACCAGAACTTACACAGGAAGAGAAGAGAGGGGACTACCAGAACTTACACAGGAAGGGAAGAGAGGGGACTACCAGAACTTACACAGGAAGGGAAGGGAAGAGAGGGGACTACCAGAACTTAAACAGGAAGAGAGGGGACTACCAGAACTTACACAGGAAGGGAAGAGAGGGGACTACCAGAACTTACACAGGAAGGGAAGGGAAGAGAGGGGACTACCAGAACTTACACAGGAAGGGAAGGGAAGAGAGGGGACTACCAGAACTTACACAGGAAGAGAGGGGACTACCAGAACTTACACAGGAAGAGAGGGGACTACCAGAACTTACACAGGAAGAGAAGAGAGGGGACTACCAGAACTTACATGGGAAGAGAAGAGAGGGGACTACCAGAACTTACATGGGAAGAGAAGAGAGGGGACTACCAGAACTTACATGAGAAGAGGAGAGGGGACTACCAGAACTTACACGAGAAGAGAAGAGAGGGGACTACCAGAACTTACACGGGAAGGGAAGAGAGGGCACTACCAGAACTTACACAGGAAGGGAGGAGAAGAGAGGGGACTACCAGTACTTACACAGGAAGAGAAGAGGGGACTACCAGAACTTACATGGGAAGAGAAGAGAAGGGACTAACAGAACTTACACGGGAAGAGAAGAGAGGGGACTACCAGAACTTACACAGGAAGAGAAGAGAGGGGACTACCAGAACTTACACAGGAAGAGAAGAGAGGGGACTACCAGAACTTACACAGGAAGAGAAGAGAGGGGACTACCAGAACTTACACGGGAAGAGAGGGGACAACCAGAACTTACATGGGAAGAGAAGAGAAGAGAGGGGACTACCAGAACTTACATGGGAAGAGAAGAGAGGGGACTACCAGAACTTACACAGGAAGAGAAGTGAGGGGACTAACAGAACTTACATGGGAAGAGAAGAGAGCGCACTACCAGAACTTACACAGGAAGGGAAAGGAAGAGAGGGGACTACCAGAACTTACACAGGAAGAGAAGAGAAGAGAGGGGTCAACCAGAACTTACACAGGAAGAGAAGAGAGGGGACTACCAGAACTTACACAGGAAGGGAAGAGAAGAGGGGACTACCAGAACTTACACAGGAAGAGAAGAGGGGTCTACCAGAACTTACACAGGAAGAGAAGAGGGGTCTACCAGAACTTACACAGGAAGGCAAAGGAAGAGAGGGGACTACCAGAACTTACACAGGAAGGGAAGAGGGGTCTACCAGAACTTACACAGGAAGAGAAGAGAGGGGACTACCAGAACTTACACAGGAAGAGAAGAGAGGGGACTACCAGAACTTACACAGGAAGGGAGGGGAAGAGAGGGGACTACCAGAACTTACACAGGAAGAGAAGAGAAGAGAGGGGACTACCAGAACTTACACAGGAAGAGAAGAGAAGAGAGGGGACTACCAGAACTTACACAGGAAGAGAAGAGGGGTCTACCAGAACTTACACAGGAAGGCAAAGGAAGAGAGGGGACTACCAGAACTTACACAGGAAGGGAAGAGGGGTCTACCAGAACTTACACAGGAAGAGAAGAGAGGGGACTACCAGAACTTACACAGGAAGAGAAGAGAGGGGACTACCAGAACTTACACAGGAAGGGAGGGGAAGAGAGGGGACTACCAGAACTTACACAGGAAGAGAAGAGAAGAGAGGGGACTACCAGAACTTACACAGGAAGAGAAGAGAAGAGAGGGGACTACCAGAACTTACACAGGAAGGGAGGGGAAGAGAGGGGACTACCAGAACTTACACAGGAAGGGAAGAGAGGGGACTACCAGAACTTACACAGGAAGAGAAGAGAGGGGACTACCAGAACTTACACAGGAAGAGAGGGGAAGAGAGGGGACTACCAGAACTTACACAGGAAGAGAAGAGGGGTCTACCAGAACTTACACAGGAAGAGAAGAGGGGTCTACCAGAACTTACACAGGAAGGGAAGAGAAGGGACTACCAGAACTTACACAGTAAGGGAAAGGAAGAGAGGGGACTACCAGAACTTACACAGGAAGAGAAGAGGGGTCTACCAGAACTTACACAGGAAGAGAAGAGGGGTCTACCAGAACTTACACAGGAAGAGAAGAGGGGTCTACCAGAACTTACACAGGAAGGCAAAGGAAGAGAGGGGACTACCAGAACTTACACAGGAAGGGAAGAGGGGTCTACCAGAACTTACACAGGAAGAGAAGAGAGGGGACTACCAGAACTTACACAGGAAGAGAAGAGAGGGGACTACCAGAACTTACACAGGAAGAGAAGAGGGGGACTAACAGAACTTACACAGGAAGGAAAGGGAAGAGAGGGGACTACCAGAACTTACACAGGAAGGAAAGGGAAGAGAGGGGACTAACAGAACTTACACAGGAAGGGAAGAGAGGGGACTACCAGAACTTACACAGGAAGAGAAGAGGGGTCTACCAGAACTTACACAGGAAGGGAAGAGAAGGGACTACCAGAACTTACACAGGAAAAGAAGAGAGGGGACTACAAGAACTTACACAGGAAGGGAAAGGAAGAGAGGGGACTACCAGAATTTACACAGGAAGAGAAGATAGGGGACTACCAGAACTTACACAGGAAGGGAAAGGAAGAGAGGGGAGTACCAGAACTTACACAGGAAGAGAATAGAGGGGACTAGCAGAACTTACATGGGAAGAGAAGAGGGGACTACCAGAACTTACATGGGAAGAGAAGAGAGGGACTACCAGAACTTACATGGGAAGAGAAGAGAGGACTACCAGAACTTACATGGGAAGAGAAGAGAGGGGACTACCAGAACTTACACAGGAAGAGAAGAGAGGGGACTACCAGAACTTACACAGGAAGAGAAGAGAGGGGACTACCAGAACTTACACAGGAAGAGAAGAGAGGGGACTACCAGAACGTACATGGGAAGAGAAGAGAGGGGACTACCAGAACTTACACAGGAAGGGAAAGGAAGAGAGGGGACTACCAGAACTTACACAGGAAGAGAAGAGAGGGGACTACCAGAACTTACACAGGAAGAGAAGAGAGGGGACTACCAGAACTTACACAGGAAGGGAAGGGAAGAGAGGGGACTACCAGAACTTACACAGGAAGGGAAGGGAAGAGAGGGGACTACCAGAACTTACACAGGAAGAGAGGGGACTACCAGAACTTACACAGGAAGGGAAGAGAGGGGACTACCAGAACTTACACAGGAAGGGAAGGGAAAAGAGGGGACTACCAGAACTTACACAGGAAGGGAAGGGAAGAGAGGGGACTACCAGAACTTACACAGGAAGAGAGGGGACTACCAGAACTTACACAGGAAGAGAGGGGACTACCAGAACTTACACAGGAAGAGAAGAGAGGGGACTACCAGAACTTACATGGGAAGAGAAGAGAGGGGACTACCAGAACTTACATGGGAAGAGAAGAGAGGGGACTACCAGAACTTACATGAGAAGAGAAGAGAGGGGACTACCAGAACTTACACGAGAAGAGAAGAGAGGGGACTACCAGAACTTACACGGGAAGGGAAGAGAGGGCACTACCAGAACTTACACAGGAAGGGAGGAGAAGAGAGGGACTACCAGTACTTACACAGGAAGAGAAGAGAGGGGACTACCAGAACTTACATGGGAAGAGAAGAGAAGGGACTAACAGAACTTACACGGGAAGAGAAGAGAGGGACTACCAGAACTTACACAGGAAGAGAAGAGAGGGACTACCAGAACTTACACAGGAAGAGAAGAGGGGACTACCAGAACTTACACAGGAAGAGAAGAGAGGGGACTACCAGAACTTACACGGGAAGAGAGGGGACAACCAGAACTTATATGGGAAGAGAAGAGAAGAGAAGAGAGGGGACTACCAGAACTTACATGGGAAGAGAAGAGAGGGGACTACCAGAACTTACACAGGAAGAGAAGTGAGGGGACTAACAGAACTTACATGGGAAGAGAAGAGAGCGCACTACCAGAACTTACACAGGAAGGGAAAGGAAGAGAGGGGACTACCAGAACTTACACAGGAAGAGAAGAGAGGGGACTACCAGAACTTACACAGGAAGAGAAGAGAGGGGACTACCAGAACTTACACAGGAAGAGAAGAGAGGGGACTAACAGAACTTACACAGGAAGGAAAGGGAAGAGAGGGGACTACCAGAACTTACACAGGAAGGAAAGGGAAGAGAGGGGACTACCAGAACTTACACAGGAAGGGAAGTGAAGAGAGGGGACTACCAGAACCTACACAGGAAGGGAAGAGAGGGGACTACCAGAACTTACACAGGAAGGGAAGGGAAGAGAGGGGACTACCAGAACTTACACAGGAAGGGAAGAGAGGGGACTACCAGAACTTACACAGGAAGAGAAGAGGGGTCTACCAGAACTTACACAGGAAGAGAAGAGGGGTCTACCAGAACTTACACAGGAAGGGAAGAGAAGGGACTACCAGAACTTACACAGGAAAAGAAGAGAGGGGACTACAAGAACTTACACAGGAAGGGAAAGGAAGAGAGAGGATTACCAGAATATACACAGGAAGAGAAGATAGGGGACTACCAGAACTTACACAGGAAGGGAAAGGAAGAGAGGGGAGTACCAGAACTTACACAGGAAGAGAATAGAGGGGACTAGCAGAACTTACATGGGAAGAGAAGAGGGGACTACCAGAACTTACATGGGAAGAGAAGAGAGGGGACTACCAGAACTTACATGGGAAGAGAAGAGAGGGGACTACCAGAACTTACATGGGAAGAGAAGAGAGGGGACTACCAGAACTTACACAGGAAGAGAAGAGAGGGGACTACCAGAACTTACACAGGAAGAGAAGAGAGGGGACTACCAGAACTTACACAGGAAGAGAAGAGAGGGGACTACCAGAACGTACATGGGAAGAGAAGAGAGGGGACTACCAGAACTTACACAGGAAGGGAAAGGAAGAGAGGGGACTACCAGAACTTACACAGGAAGAGAAGAGAGGGGACTACCAGAACTTACACAGGAAGGGAAGGGAAGAGAGGGGACTACCAGAACTTACACAGGAAGGGAAGAGAAGAGAGGGGACTACCAGAACTTACACAGGAAGGGAAGGGAAGAGAGGGGACTAACAGAACTTACACAGGAAGGGAAGGGAAGAGAGGGGACTAACAGAACTTACACAGGAAGGGAAGGGAAGAGAGGGGACTAACAGAACTTACACAGGAAGAGAGGGGACTACCAGAACTTACACAGGAAGGGAAGTGAAGAGAGGGGACTAACAGAACTTACACAGGAAGAGAGGGGACCACCAGAACTTACACAGGAAGAGAGGGGACTACCAGAACTTACACAGGAAGAGAAGAGAGGGGACTACCAGAACTTACATGGGAAGAGAAGAGAGGGGACTACCAGAACTTACATGAGAAGAGAAGAGAGGGGACTACCAGAACTTACACGAGAAGAGAAGAGAGGGGACTACCAGAACTTACACGGGAAGGGAAGAGAGGGCACTACCAGAACTTACACAGGAAGGGAGGAGAAGAGAGGGGACTACCAGTACTTACACAGGAAGAGAAGAGAGGGGACTACCAGAACTTACATGGGAAGAGAAGAGAAGGGACTAACAGAACTTACACGGGAAGAGAAGAGAGGGGACTACCAGAACTTACACAGGAAGAGAAGAGAGGGGACTACCAGAACTTACACAGGAAGAGAAGAGAGGGGACTACCAGAACTTACACAGGAAGAGAAGAGAGGGGACTACCAGAACTTACACGGGAAGAGAGGGGACTACCAGAACTTACATGGGAAGAGAAGAGAAGAGAGGGGACTACCAGAACTTACATGGGAAGAGAAGAGAGGGGACTACCAGAACTTACACAGGAAGGGAAGAGAAGAGGGGACTACAATAACTTACACAGGAAGGGAAGAGAAGCGAGGGGACTACCAGAACTTACACAGGAAGAGAAGAGAGGGGACTACCAGAACTTACACAGGAAAAGAAGGGAAGAGAGGGGACTACCAGAACTTACACAGGAAGAGAAGAGAGGGGTCTACCAGAACTTACACAGGAAGAGAAGAGAGGGGTCTACCAGAACTTACACAGGAAGGGAAGGGAAGAGAGGGGACTACCAGAACTTACACAGGAAGAGAAGAGAAGAGAGGGGACTACCAGAACTTACACAGGAAGGGAAGAGAGGGGACTACCAGAACTCACACAGGAAGAGAAGAGGGGACTACCAGAACTCACACAGGAAGAGAAGAGAGGGGACTACCAGAACTTACACAGGAAGAGAAGAGAGGGGACTACCAGAACTTACACAGGAAGAGAAGAGAGGGGACTACCAGAACTTACATGGGAAGAGAAGAGAGGGGACTACCAGAACTTACATGGGAAGAGAAGAGAAGAGAGGGGACTACCAGAACTTACATGGGAAGAGAAGAGAGGGGACTACCAGAACTTACACAGGAAGAGAAGAGAGGGGACCACCAGAACTTACACAGGAAGGGAAAGGAAGAGAGGGGACTACCAGAACTTACACAGGAAGAGAAAGGAAGAGAGGGGACTACCAGAACTTACACAGGAAGAGAAGAGAGGGGACTACCAGAACTTACACAGGAAGAGAAGAGAGGGGACTACCAGAACTTACATGGGAAGAGAAGAGAGGGGACTACCAGAACTTACATGGGAAGAGAAGAGAGGGGACTACCAGAACTTGCATGGGAAGAGAAGAGAAGAGAGGGGACTACCAGAACTTACATGGGAAGAGGAGAGAAGAGAGGGGACTACCAGAACTTATATGGGAAGAGAAGAGAGGGGACTACCAGAACTTACACAGGAAGGGAAGAGAGGGGACTACCAGAACTTACACAGGAAGGGAGGAGAAGAGAGGGGACTACCAGAACTTACACAGGAAGAGAAGAGAGGGGACTACCAGAACTTACATGGGAAGAGAAGAGAAGGGACTAACAGAACTTACAAGGGAAGAGAAGAGGGGACTACCAGAACTTACACAGGAAGAGAAGAGAGGGGACTACCAGAACTTACACAGGAAGGGAAGAGAAGAGAAGGGACTACCAGAACTTACACAGGAAGAGAAGAGAGGGGACTACCAGAACTTATACAGGAAGGGAAGAGAGGGGTCAACCAGAACTTACACAGGAAGAGAAGAGAGGGGACTACCAG
Source organism: Oncorhynchus masou masou (assembly GCF_036934945.1). Classification (NCBI taxonomy): domain Eukaryota; kingdom Metazoa; phylum Chordata; class Actinopteri; order Salmoniformes; family Salmonidae; genus Oncorhynchus; species Oncorhynchus masou. The sequence continues at coordinate 71,941,644 of NC_088226.1, forward strand.
AACTTACACAGGAAGAGAAGAGAGGGGACTACCAGAACTTACACAGGAAGAGAAGAGAGGGGAATACCAGAACTTACACAGGAAGGGAAGAGAGGGGACTACCAGAACTTAGACAGGAAGAGAAGGGAAGAGAGGGGACTACCAGAACTTACACAGGAAGAGAAGGGTCTACCAGAACTTACACAGGAAGGGAAGAGAAGAGAGGGGACTACCAGAACTTACACAGGAAGAGAAGGGAAGAGAGGGGACTACCAGAACTTACACAGGAAGAGAAGAGAGGGGTCTACCAGAACTTACACAGGAAGGGAAGAGAAGAGAGGGGACTACCAGAACTTACACAGGAAGAGAAGGGTCTACCAGAACTTACACAGGAAGGGAAGAGAGGGGACTACCAGAACTCACACAGGTAGAGAAGAGGGGACTACCAGAACTCACACAGGAAGAGAAGAGAGGGGACTACCAGAACGTACACAGGAAGAGAAGACAGGGGACTACCAGAACTTACACAGGAAGAGAAGAGAGGGGACTACCAGAACTTACACAGGAAGAGAAGATAGGGGACTGCCAGAACTTACACAGGAAGAGAAGAGAGGGGACTACCAGAACTTACATGGGAAGAGAAGAGAAGAGAGGGGACTACCAGAACTTACATGGGAAGAGAAGAGAAGAGAGGGGACTACCAGAACTTACATGGGAAGAGAAGAGAGGGACTACCAGAACTTACACAGGAAGAGAAGAGAGGGGACCACCAGAACTTACACAGGAAGGGAAAGGAAGAGAGGGGACTACCAGAACTTACACAGGAAGAGAAAGGAAGAGAGGGACTACCAGAACTTACACAGGAAGAGAAGAGAGGGGACTACCAGAACTTACATGGGAAGAGAAGAGAGGGGACTACCAGAACTTACATGGGAAGAGAAGAGAGGGGACTACCAGAACTTGCATGGGAAGAGAAGAGAAGAGAGGGGACTACCAGAACTTACATGGGAAGAGGAGAGAAGAGAGGGGACTACCAGAACTTATATGGGAAGAGAAGAGAAGAGAGGGGACTACCAGAACTTACACAGGAAGGGAAGAGAGGGGACTACCAGAACTTACACAGGAAGGGAGGAGAAGAGAGGGGACTACCAGAACTTACACAGGAAGAGAAGAGAGGGGACTACCAGAACTTACATGGGAAGAGAAGAGGGGACTACCAGAACTTACACAGGAAGAGAAGAGAGGGGACTACCAGAACTTACACAGGAAGGGAAGAGAGGGGTCAACCAGAACTTACACAGGAAGAGAAGAGAGGGGACTACCAGAACTTACACAGGAAGAGAAGAGAGGGGACTACCAGAACTTACACAGGAGGGGAAGAGAGGGGACTACCAGAACTTACACAGGAAGAGAAGGGTCTACCAGAACTTACACAGGAAGGGAAGAGAAGAGAGGGGACTACCAGAACTTACACAGGAAGAGAAGGGTCTACCAGAACTTACACAGGAAGGGAAGAGAAGAGAGGGGACTACCAGAACTTACACAGGAAGAGAAGGGAAGAGAGGGGACTACCAGAACTTACACAGGAAGAGAAGAGAGGGGTCGACCAGAACTTACACAGGAAGGGAAGAGAAGAGAGGGGACTACCAGAACTTACACAGGAAGAGAAGGGTCTACCAGAACTTACACAGGAAGGGAAGAGAGGGGACTACCAGAACTCACACAGGTAGAGAAGAGGGGACTACCAGAACTCACACAGGAAGAGAAGAGAGGGGACTACCAGAACTTACACAGGAAGAGAAGAGAGGGGACTACCAGAACTTACACAGGAAGAGAAGATAGGGGACTACCAGAACTTACACAGGAAGAGAAGAGAGGGGACTACCAGAACTTACACAGGAAGAGAAGAGAGGGGACTACCAGAACTTACACAGGAAGAGAAGAGAGGGGACTACCAGGACTTACACAGGAAGAGAAGAGAGGGGACTACCAGAACTTACACAGGAAGAGAAGAGAGGGGACTACCAGAACCTACACAGGAAGGGAGGAGAAGAGAGGGGACTACCAGTACTTACACAGGAAGAGAAGAGAGGGGACTACCAGAACTTACATGGGAAGAGAAGAGAAGGGACTAACAGAACTTACACGGGAAGAGAAGAGAGGGGACTACCAGAACTTACACAGGAAGAGAAGAGAGGGGACTACCAGAACTTACACAGGAAGAGAAGAGAGGGGACTACCAGAACTTACACAGGAAGAGAAGAGAGGGGACTACCAGAACTTACACGGGAAGAGAGGGGACTACCAGAACTTACATGGGAAGAGAAGAGAAGAGAGGGGACTACCAGAACTTACATGGGAAGAGAAGGGTCTACCAGAACTTACACAGGAAGGGAAGAGAAGAGAGGGGACTACCAGAACTTACACAGGAAGAGAAGGGTCTACCAGAACTTACACAGGAAGGGAAGAGAAGAGAGGGGACTACCAGAACTTACACAGGAAGAGAAGGGAAGAGAGGGGACTACCAGAACTTACACAGGAAGAGAAGAGAGGGGTCTACCAGAACTTACACAGGAAGGGAAGAGAAGAGAGGGGACTACCAGAACTTACACAGGAAGAGAAGGGTCTACCAGAACTTACACAGGAAGGGAAGAGAGGGGACTACCAGAACTCACACAGGTAGAGAAGAGGGGACTACCAGAACTCACACAGGAAGAGAAGAGAGGGGACTACCAGAACGTACACAGGAAGAGAATTCAGGGGACTACCAGAACTTACACAGGAAGAGAAGAGAGGGGACTACCAGAACTTACACAGGAAGAGAAGATAGGGGACTACCAGAACTTACATGGGAAGAGAAGAGAAGAGAGGGGACTACCAGAACTTACATGGGAAGAGAAGAGAAGAGAGGGGACTACCAGAACTTACATGGGAAGAGAAGAGAGGGGACTACCAGAACTTACACAGGAAGAGAAGAGAGGGGACCACCAGAACTTACACAGGAAGGGAAAGGAAGAGAGGGGACTACCAGAACTTACACAGGAAGAGAAAGGAAGAGAGGGGACTACCAGAACTTACACAGGAAGAGAAGAGAGGGGACTACCAGAACTTACATGGGAAGAGAAGAGAGGGGACTACCAGAACTTACATGGGAAGAGAAGAGAGGGGACTACCAGAACTTGCATGGGAAGAGAAGAGAAGAGAGGGGACTACCAGAACTTACATGGGAAGAGGAGAGAAGAGAGGGGACTACCAGAACTTATATGGGAAGAGAAGAGAAGAGAGGGGACTACCAGAACTTACACAGGAAGGGAAGAGAGGGGACTACCAGAACTTACACAGGAAGGGAGGAGAAGAGAGGGGACTACCAGAACTTACACAGGAAGAGAAGAGAGGGGACTACCAGAACTTACACGGGAAGAGAAGAGGGGACTACCAGAACTTACACAGGAAGAGAAGAGAGGGGACTACCAGAACTTACACAGGAAGGGAAGAGAAGAGAGGGGACTACCAGAACTTACATGGGAAGAGAAGGGTCTACCAGAACTTACACAGGAAGGGAAGAGAAGAGAGGGGACTACCAGAACTTACACAGGAAGAGAAGGGTCTACCAGAACTTACACAGGAAGGGAAGAGAAGAGAGGGGACTACCAGAACTTACACAGGAAGAGAAGGGAAGAGAGGGGACTACCAGAACTTACACAGGAAGAGAAGAGAGGGGTCTACCAGAACTTACACAGGAAGGGAAGAGAAGAGAGGGGACTACCAGAACTTACACAGGAAGAGAAGGGTCTACCAGAACTTACACAGGAAGGGAAGAGAGGGGACTACCAGAACTCACACAGGTAGAGAAGAGGGGACTACCAGAACTCACACAGGAAGAGAAGAGAGGGGACTACCAGAACGTACACAGGAAGAGAAGACAGGGGACTACCAGAACTTACACAGGAAGAGAAGAGAGGGGACTACCAGAACTTACACAGGAAGAGAAGATAGGGGACTACCAGAACTTACACAGGAAGAGAAGAGAGGGGACTACCAGAACTTACATGGGAAGAGAAGAGAAGAGAGGGGACTACCAGAACTTACATGGGAAGAGAAGAGAAGAGAGGGGACTACCAGAACTTACATGGGAAGAGAAGAGAGGGGACTACCAGAACTTACACAGGAAGAGAAGAGAGGGGACCACCAGAACTTACACAGGAAGGGAAAGGAAGAGAGGGGACTACCAGAACTTACACAGGAAGAGAAAGGAAGAGAGGGGACTACCAGAACTTACACAGGAAGAGAAGAGAGGGACTACCAGAACTTACATGGGAAGAGAAGAGAGGGGACTACCAGAACTTACATGGGAAGAGAAGAGAGGGGACTACCAGAACTTGCATGGGAAGAGAAGAGAAGAGAGGGGACTACCAGAACTTACATGGGAAGAGGAGAGAAGAGAGGGGACTACCAGAACTTATATGGGAAGAGAAGAGAAGAGAGGGGACTACCAGAACTTACACAGGAAGGGAAGAGAGGGGACTACCAGAACTTACACAGGAAGGGAGGAGAAGAGAGGGACTACCAGAACTTACACAGGAAGAGAAGAGAGGGGACTACCAGAACTTACACGGGAAGAGAAGAGGGGACTACCAGAACTTACACAGGAAGAGAAGAGAGGGGACTACCAGAACTTACACAGGAAGGGAAGAGAAGAGAAGGGACTACCAGAACTTACACAGGAAGAGAAGAGAGGGGTCGACCAGAACTTACACAGGAAGGGAAGAGAAGAGAGGGGACTACCAGAACTTACACAGGAAGAGAAGGGTCTACCAGAACTTACATGGGAAGGGAAGAGAGGGGACTACCAGAACTCACACAGGTAGAGAAGAGGGGACTACCAGAACTCACACGGGAAGAGAAGAGAGGGACTACCAGAACTTACACAGGAAGAGAAGAGAGGGGACTACCAGAACTTACACAGGAAGAGAAGATAGGGGACTACCAGAACTTACACAGGAAGAGAAGAGAGGGGACTACCAGAACTTACACAGGAAGAGAAGAGAGGGGACTACCAGAACTTACACAGGAAGAGAAGAGAGGGGACTACCAGGACTTACACAGGAAGAGAAGAGAGGGGACTACCAGAACTTACACAGGAAGAGAAGAGAGGGGACTACCAGAACCTACACAGGAAGGGAGGAGAAGAGAGGGGACTACCAGTACTTACACAGGAAGAGAAGAGAGGGGACTACTAGAACTTACATGGGAAGAGAAGAGAGGGGTCTACCAGAACTTACACAGGAAGGGAAGGGAAGAGAGGGGACTACCAGAACTTACACAGGAAGAGAAGAGAAGAGAGGGGACTACCAGAACTTACACAGGAAGAGAAGAGAGGGGACTACCAGAACTTACACGGGAAGAGAGGGGACTACCAGAACTTACATGGGAAGAGAAGAGAAGAGAGGGGACTAACAGAACTTACATGGGAAGAGAAGAGAGTGCACTACCAGAACTTACACAGGAAGGGAAAGGAAGATAGGGGACTACCAGAACTTACACAGGAAGAGAAGAGAGGGGACTACCAGAACTTACACAGGAAGGGAAGAGAAGAGAGGGGTCAACCAGAACTTACACAGGAAGAGAAGAGAGGGGACTACCAGAACTTACACAGGAAGGGAAGAGAAGAGGGGACTACCAGAACTTACACAGGAAGAGAAGAGGGGTCTACCAGAACTTACACAGGAAGAGAAGAGGGGTCTACCAGAACTTACACAGGAAGGCAAAGGAAGAGAGGGGACTACCAGAACTTACACAGGAAGGGAAGAGGGGTCTACCAGAACTTACACAGGAAGAGAAGAGAGGGGACTACCAGAACTTACACAGGAAGAGAAGAGAGGGGACTACCAGAACTTACACAGGAAGAGAAGAGAGGGGACTAACAGAACTTACACAGGAAGGAAAGGGAAGAGAGGGGACTACCAGAACTTACACAGGAAGGAAAGGGAAGAGAGGGGACTACCAGAACTTACACAGGAAGGAAAGGGAAGAGAGGGGACTACCAGAACTTACACAGGAAGGGAAGAGAAGAGAGGGGACTACCAGAACTTACACAGGAAGGGAAGGGAAGAGAGGGGACTACCAGAACTTACACAGGAAGGGAAGGGAAGAGAGGGGACTACCAGAACTTACACAGGAAGGGAAGAGAGGGGACTACCAGAACTTACACAGGAAGAGAAGAGGGGTCTACCAGAACTTACACAGGAAGAGAAGAGGGGTCTACCAGAACTTACACAGGAAGGGAAGAGAAGGGACTACCAGAACTTACACAGGAAAAGAAGAGAGGGGACTACAAGAACTTACACAGGAAGGGAAAGGAAGAGAGGGGACTACCAGAATTTACACAGGAAGAGAAGATAGGGGACTACCAGAACTTACACAGGAAGGGAAAGGAAGAGAGGGGAGTACCAGAACTTACACAGGAAGAGAAGAGAGGGGACTACCAGAACTTACATGGGAAGAGAAGAGAGGGGACTACCGGTTCCGGTAGGTTTCCGGTTCCGGTTGGAGCGAGCGGTCGCATCTACACTTCGGTCCGCAGGTAGTATAACTTTTAGTATAACTTTTCATTACATTTCGTTATAGTACAACGGTTTGATTTGTCTAATCTTAGCAATTTCTTCTTAGCTAGCTACATAGCCGTCTTTGTATCAACGACAATTGCATAATTATCGTATTTCGTCGTCCTAACGTATCTGCCCAGCAGCTAGCTAAGCAGCTAGCTAACATCCACTGTCCACTAGCACTGTAGAAACTATTACACTCAACTGAACGACTCGATTAGCGTAGTGTCAGCTAGCTACATAGTTGTCTTCGCTGTCTTTGTATCCAAGATAATTGTGCAGTTTAGAGTGTGTAGACTTAGAGTGATTATCTTAATTTACCGAGGTTAGCTAGCCAGCTATTTGTCGTCCTTAACGTAGGAAATGCTGCTAGCTAGCTAGCCAACAGCTAGCCAACCTCTACCGAATTGAACTCCAACTACCCGGTCAACATTCCGCGTCGCTCCACAGGTAGCATCACATTTTCATTTCACTTCATTACAGTACAACGGTTTGATTTGTTTGATCGTAGCTAGCCAGCTACATAGCCGTCTTGGTATCTAAGACAATTGTGTAGTCTAGAGCGATTTTCTAGGTTAGCTGGCCAGCTATTGTCGTTCTTCTAACGTAGCTAGCCAGCTAGCCCCCGAATAGCAGCACTGTAGTAACTATTACAGTACAACGGTTTGTTTTGTTTGATCGTAGCTAGCTAGCTACATAGCCGTCTTTGTATCTAAGACAATTGTGTAGCCTAGAGCGATTTTCTAGGTTAGCTGGCCAGCTATTGTCGTTCTTTTAACGTAGCTAGCCAGCTAGCCCCCGAATAGCAGCACTGTAGTAACTATTACAGTACAACGGTTTGTTTTGTTTGATCGTAGCTAGCTAGCTACATAGCCGTCTTTGTATCTAAGACAATTGTGTAGCCAAGAGCGATTTTCTAGGTTAGCTAGCCAGCTATTGTCGTTCTTTTTAAGGTAACGTAACGCAATCAACCTGCTAGCTAGCCAGCTAGCCCCCGAACAGCAGCACTGTAGAAACTATTACACTCGACGGAACGACTTGATTAGTGCAGTGTCAACATCGCAGCCACTACCAGCTAGCCTACTCCAGCAGTACTGTATCATTTCAATCATTTTAGTCAATAAGATTCTTGCTACGTAAGCTTAACTTTCTGAACATTCGAGACGTGTAGTCCACTTGTCATTCCAATCTCCTTTGCATTAGCGTAGCCTCTTCTGTACCCTGTCAACTATGTGTCTATCTATCCCTGTTCTCTCCTCTCTGCACAGACCATACAAACGCTCCACACCGCGTGGCCGCGGCCACCCTAATCTGGTGGTCCCAGCGCGCACGACCCAAGTGGAGTTCCAGGTCTCCGGTAGCCTCTGGAACTGCCGATCTGCGGCCAACAAGGCAGAGTTCATCTCAGCCTATGCCTCCCTCCAGTCCCTCGACTTCCTGGCACTGACGGAAACATGGATCACCACAGATAACACTGCTACTCCTACTGCTCTCTCTTCGTCCGCCCACGTGTTCTCGCACACCCCGAGAGCTTCTGGTCAGCGGGGTGGTGGCACCGGGATCCTCATCTCTCCCAAGTGGTCATTCTCTCTCTCTCCCCTTACCCATCTATCTATCGCCTCCTTTGAATTCCATGCTGTCACAGTTACCAGCCCTTTCAAGCTTAACATCCTATCATTTATCGCCCTCCAGGTTCCCTCGGAGAGTTCATCAATGAGCTTGATGCCTTGATAAGCTCCTTTCCTGAGGACGGCTCACCTCTCACAGTCCTGGGCGACTTTAACCTCCCCACGTCTACCTTTGACTCATTCCTCTCTGCCTCCTTCTTTCCACTCCTCTCCTCTTTTGACCTCACCCTCTCACCTTCCCCCCTACTCACAAGGCAGGCAATACGCTCGACCTCATCTTTACTAGATGCTGTTCTTCCACTAACCTCATTGCAACTCCCCTCCAAGTCTCCGACCACTACCTTGTATCCTTTTCCCTCTCGCTCTCATCCAACACTTCCCACACTGCCCCTACTCGGATGGTATCGCGCCGTCCCAACCTTCGCTCTCTCTCCCCCGCTACTCTCTCCTCTTCCATCCTATCATCTCTTCCCTCTGCTCATACCTTCTCCAACCTTTCTCCTGATTCTGCCTCCTCAACCCTCCTCTCTTCCCTTTCTGCATCCTTTGACTATCTATGTCCCCTATCCTCCAGGCCGGCTCGGTCCTCCCCTCCCGCTCCGTGGCTCGATGACTCATTGCGAGCTCACAGAACAGAGCTCCGGGCAGCCGAGCGGAAATGGAGGAAAACTCGCCTCCCTGCGGACCTGGCATCCTTTCACTCCCTCCTCTCTACATTTTCCTCCTCTGTCTCTGCTGCTAAAGCCACTTTCTACCACTCTAAATTCCAAGCATCTGCCTCTAACCCTAGGAAGCTCTTTGCCACCTTCTCCTCCCTCCTGAATCCTCCCCCCCTCCTCCCTCTCTGCAGATGACTTCGTCAACCATTTTGAAAAGAAGGTCGACGACATCCGATCCTCGTTTGCTAAGTCAAACGACACCGCTGGTTCTGCTCACACTGCCCTACCCTGTGCTCTGACCTCTTTCTCCCCTCTCTCTCCAGATGAAATCTCGCTTCTTGTGACGGCCGGCCGCCCAGACCATTTCCGGGGACCTTCTCCCTACCTCACCTCGCTCATCAACTCATCCCTGACCGCTGGCTACGTCCCTTCCGTCTTCAAGAGAGCGAGAGTTGCACCCCTTCTGAAAAAACCTACACTCGATCCCTCCGATGTCAACAACTACAGACCAGTATCCCTTCTTTCTTTTCTCTCCAAAACTCTTGAACGTGCCGTCCTTGGCCAGCTCTCCCGCTATCTCTCTCAGAATGACCTTCTTGGTCCAAATCAGTCAGGTTTCAAGACTAGTCATTCAACTGAGACTGCTCTTCTCTGTATCACGGAGGCGCTCCGCACTGCTAAAGCTAACTCTCTCTCCTCTGCTCTCATCCTTCTAGACCTATCGGCTGCCTTCGATACTGTGAACCATCAGATCCTCCTCTCCACCCTCTCCGAGTTGGGCATCTCCGGCGCGGCCCACGCTTGGATTGCGTCCTACCTGACAGGTCGCTCCTACCAGGTGGCGTGGCGAGAATCTGTCTCCTCGCCACGCGCTCTCACCACTGGTGTCCCCCAGGGCTCTGTTCTAGGCCCTCTCCTATTCTCGCTATACACCAAGTCACTTGGCTCTGTCATAACCTCACATGGTCTCTCCTATCATTGCTATGCAGACGACACACAATTAATCTTCTCCTTTCCCCCTTCTGATGACCAGGTGGCGAATCGCATCTCTGCATGTCTGGCAGACATATCAGTGTGGATGACGGATCACCACCTCAAGCTGAACCTCGGCAAGACGGAGCTGCTCTTCCTCCCGGGGAAGGACTGCCCGTTCCATGATCTCACCATCACGGTTGACAACTCCATTGTGTCCTCCTCCCAGAGCGCTAAGAACCTTGGCGTGATCCTGGACAACACCCTGTCGTTCTCAACCAACATCATGGCGGTGGCCCGTTCCTGTAGGTTCATGCTCTACAACATCCGCAGAGTACGACCCTGCCTCACACAGGAAGCGGCGCAGGTCCTAATCCAGGCACTTGTCATCTCCCGTCTGGATTACTGCAACTCGCTGTTGGCTGGGCTCCCTGCCTGTGCCATTAAACCCCTACAACTCATCCAGAACGCCGCAGCCCGTCTGGTGTTCAACCTTCCCAAGTTCTCTCACGTCACCCCGCTCCTCCGCTCTCTCCACTGGCTTCCAGTTGAAGCTCGCATCCGCTACAAGACCATGGTGCTTGCCTACGGAGCTGTGAGGGGAACGGCACCGCAGTACCTCCAGGCTCTGATCAGGCCCTACACCCAAGCAAGGGCACTGCGTTCATCCACCTCTGGCCTGCTCGCCTCCCTACCATTGAGGAAGTACAGTTCCCGCTCAGCCCAGTCAAAACTGTTCGCTGCTCTGGCCCCCAATGGTGGAACAAACTCCCTCACGACGCCAGGACAGCGGAGTCAATCACCAACTTCCGGAGACACCTGAAACCCCACCTCTTCAAGGAATACCTAGGATAGGATAAGTAATCCTTCTCACCACCCCCCCTTAATGATTTAGATGCACTATTGTAAAGTGGCTGTTCCACTGGATGTCAGAAGGTGAATTCACCAATTTGTAAGTCGCTCTGGATAAGAGCGTCTGCTAAATGACTTAAATGTAAATGTACTACCAGAACTTACATGGGAAGAGAAGAGAGGGACTACCAGAACTTACATGGGAAGAGAAGAGAGGGGACTACCAGAACTTACACAGGAAGAGAAGAGAGGGGACTACCAGAACTTACACAGGAAGAGAAGAGAGGGGACTACCAGAACTTACACAGGAAGAGAAGAGAGGGGACTACCAGAACGTACATGGGAAGAGAAGAGAGGGGTCTACCAGAACTTACACAGGAAGGGAAAGGAAGAGAGGGGACTACCAGAACGTACATGGGAAGAGAAGAGAGGGGTCTACCAGAACTTACACAGGAAGGGAAAGGAAGAGAGGGGACTACCAGAACTTACACAGGAAGAGAAGAGAGGGGACTACCAGAACTTACACAGGAAGGGAAGGGAAGAGAGGGGACTACCAGAACTTACACAGGAAGGGAAGGGAAGAGAGGGGACTAACAGAACTTACACAGGAAGAGAGGGGACTACCAGAACTTACACAGGAAGGGAAGGGAAGAGAGGGGACTAACAGAACTTACACAGGAAGAGAGGGGACTACCAGAACTTACACAGGAAGAGAGGGGACTACCAGAACTTACACAGGAAGAGAAGAGAGGGGACTACCAGAACTTACACGGGAAGAGAAGAGAGGGACTACCAGAACTTACATGGGAAGAGAAGAGACTACCAGAACTTACATGAGAAGAGAAGAGAGGGGACTACCAGAACTTACACGAGAAGAGAAGAGAGGGGACTACCAGAACTTACACGGGAAGGGAAGAGAGGGCACTACCAGAACTTACACAGGAAGGGAGGAGAAGAGAGGGGACTACCAGTACTTACACAGGAAGAGAAGAGAGGGGACTACCAGAACTTACATGGGAAGAGAAGAGAAGGGACTAACAGAACTTACACGGGAAGAGAAGAGAGGGGACTACCAGAACTTACACAGGAAGAGAAGAGAGGGGACTACCAGAACTTACACAGGAAGAGAAGGGAAGAGAGGGGACTACCAGAACTTACACAGGAAGAGAAGAGAGGGGACTACCAAAACTTACACAGGAAGAGAAGTGAGGGGACTAACAGAACTTACATGGGAAGAGAAGAGAGCGCACTACCAGAACTTACACAGGAAGGGAAAGGAAGAGAGGGGACTACCAGAACTTACACAGGAAGAGAAGAGAGGGGACTACCAGAACTTACACAGGAAGGGAAGAGAAGAGAGGGGTCAACCAGAACTTACACAGGAAGAGAAGAGAGGGGACTACCAGAACTTACACAGGAAGGGAAGAGAAGAGGGGACTACAATAACTTACACAGGAAGGGAAGAGAAGAGAGGGGACTACCAGAACTTACACAGGAAGAGAAGAGAGGGGACTACCAGAACTTACACAGGAAGAGAAGGGAAGAGAGGGGACTACCAGAACTTACACAGGAAGAGAAGAGAGGGGTCTACCAGAACTTACACAGGAAGAGAAGAGAAGAGGGGACTACCAGAACTTACACAGGAAGAGAAGAGAGGGGACTACCAGAACTTACACAGGAAGAGAAGAGAAGAGAGGGGACTACCAGAACTTACACAGGAAGGGAAGAGAGGGGACTACCAGAACTCACACAGGAAGAGAAGAGGGGACTACCAGAACTTACACAGGAAGAGAAGAGAGGGGACTACCAGAACTTACACAGGAAGAGAAGAGAGGGGACTACCAGAACTCACACAGGAAGAGAAGAGGGGGACTACCAGAACTTACACAGGAAGAGAAGAGAGGGGACTACCAGAACCTACACAGGAAGAGAAGAGAGGGGACTACCAGAACTTACATGGGAAGAGAAGAGAGGGGACTACCAGAACTCACACAGGAAGAGAAGAGAGGGGACTACCAGAACTTACACAGGAAGAGAAGAGAGGGGACTACCAGAACTTACACAGGAAGAGAAGAGAGGGGACTACCAGAACTTACATGGGAAGAGAAGAGAAGAGAGGGGACTACCAGAACTTACATGGGAAGAGAAGAGAGGGGACTACCAGAACTTACACAGGAAGAGAAGAGAGGGGACCACCAGAACTTACACAGGAAGGGAAAGGAAGAGAGGGGACTACCAGAACTTACACAGGAAGAGAAAGGAAGAGAGGGGACTACCAGAACTTACACAGGAAGAGAAGAGAGGGGACTACCAGAACTTACATTGGAAGAGAAGAGAGGGACTACCAGAACTTACATGGGAAGAGAAGAGAGGGACTACCAGAACTTGCATGGGAAGAGAAGAGAAGAGAGGGGACTACCAGAACTTACATGGGAAGAGGAGAGAAGAGAGGGGACTACCAGAACTTATATGGGAAGAGAAGAGAAGAGAGGGGACTACCAGAACTTACACAGGAAGGGAAGAGAGGGGACTACCAGAACTTACACAGGAAGGGAGGAGAAGAGAGGGGACTACCAGAACTTACACAGGAAGAGAAGAGAGGGGTCTACCAGAACTTACACAGGAAGAGAAGAGAAGAGGGGACTACCAGAACTTACACAGGAAGGGAAGAGAGGGGACTACCAGAACTTACACAGGAAGGGAGGAGAAGAGAGGGGACTACCAGAACTTACACAGGAAGAGAAGAGAGGGGACTACCAGAACTTACACGGGAAGAGAAGAGGGGACTACCAGAACTTACACAGGAAGAGAAGAGAGGGGACTACCAGAACTTACACAGGAAGGGAAGAGAAGAGAAGGGACTACCAGAACTTACACAGGAAGAGAAGAGAGGGGTCGACCAGAACTTACACAGGAAGGGAAGAGAAGAGAGGGGACTACCAGAACTTACACAGGAAGAGAAGGGTCTACCAGAACTTACATGGGAAGGGAAGAGAGGGGACTACCAGAACTCACACAGGTAGAGAAGAGGGGACTACCAGAACTCACACGGGAAGAGAAGAGAGGGGACTACCAGAACTTACACAGGAAGAGAAGAGAGGGGACTACCAGAACTTACACAGGAAGAGAAGATAGGGGACTACCAGAACTTACACAGGAAGAGAAGAGAGGGGACTACCAGAACTTACACAGGAAGAGAAGAGAGGGGACTACCAGAACTTACACAGGAAGAGAAGAGAGGGGACTACCAGGACTTACACAGGAAGAGAAGAGAGGGGACTACCAGAACTTACACAGGAAGAGAAGAGAGGGGACTACCAGAACCTACACAGGAAGGGAGGAGAAGAGAGGGGACTACCAGTACTTACACAGGAAGAGAAGAGAGGGGACTACTAGAACTTACATGGGAAGAGAAGAGAGGGGTCTACCAGAACTTACACAGGAAGGGAAGGGAAGAGAGGGGACTACCAGAACTTACACAGGAAGAGAAGAGAAGAGAGGGGACTACCAGAACTTACACAGGAAGAGAAGAGAGGGGACTACCAGAACTTACACGGGAAGAGAGGGGACTACCAGAACTTACATGGGAAGAGAAGAGAAGAGAGGGGACTAACAGAACTTACATGGGAAGAGAAGAGAGTGCACTACCAGAACTTACACAGGAAGGGAAAGGAAGATAGGGGACTACCAGAACTTACACAGGAAGAGAAGAGAGGGGACTACCAGAACTTACACAGGAAGGGAAGAGAAGAGAGGGGTCAACCAGAACTTACACAGGAAGAGAAGAGAGGGGACTACCAGAACTTACACAGGAAGGGAAGAGAAGAGGGGACTACCAGAACTTACACAGGAAGAGAAGAGGGGTCTACCAGAACTTACACAGGAAGAGAAGAGGGGTCTACCAGAACTTACACAGGAAGGCAAAGGAAGAGAGGGGACTACCAGAACTTACACAGGAAGGGAAGAGGGGTCTACCAGAACTTACACAGGAAGAGAAGAGAGGGGACTACCAGAACTTACACAGGAAGAGAAGAGAGGGACTACCAGAACTTACACAGGAAGAGAAGAGAGGGGACTAACAGAACTTACACAGGAAGGAAAGGGAAGAGAGGGGACTACCAGAACTTACACAGGAAGGAAAGGGAAGAGAGGGGACTACCAGAACTTACACAGGAAGGAAAGGGAAGAGAGGGGACTACCAGAACTTACACAGGAAGGGAAGAGAAGAGAGGGGACTACCAGAACTTACACAGGAAGGGAAGGGAAGAGAGGGACTACCAGAACTTACACAGGAAGGGAAGGGAAGAGAGGGGACTACCAGAACTTACACAGGAAGGGAAGAGAGGGGACTACCAGAACTTACACAGGAAGAGAAGAGGGGTCTACCAGAACTTACACAGGAAGAGAAGAGGGGTCTACCAGAACTTACACAGGAAGGGAAGAGAAGGGACTACCAGAACTTACACAGGAAAAGAAGAGAGGGGACTACAAGAACTTACACAGGAAGGGAAAGGAAGAGAGGGGACTACCAGAATTTACACAGGAAGAGAAGATAGGGGACTACCAGAACTTACACAGGAAGGGAAAGGAAGAGAGGGGAGTACCAGAACTTACACAGGAAGAGAAGAGAGGGGACTACCAGAACTTACATGGGAAGAGAAGAGAGGGACTACCGGTTCCGGTAGGTTTCCGGTTCCGGTTGGAGCGAGCGGTCGCATCTACACTTCGGTCCGCAGGTAGTATAACTTTTAGTATAACTTTTCATTACATTTCGTTATAGTACAACGGTTTGATTTGTCTAATCTTAGCAATTTCTTCTTAGCTAGCTACATAGCCGTCTTTGTATCAACGACAATTGCATAATTATCGTATTTCGTCGTCCTAACGTATCTGCCCAGCAGCTAGCTAAGCAGCTAGCTAACATCCACTGTCCACTAGCACTGTAGAAACTATTACACTCAACTGAACGACTCGATTAGCGTAGTGTCAGCTAGCTACATAGTTGTCTTCGCTGTCTTTGTATCCAAGATAATTGTGCAGTTTAGAGTGTGTAGACTTAGAGTGATTATCTTAATTTACCGAGGTTAGCTAGCCAGCTATTTGTCGTCCTTAACGTAGGAAATGCTGCTAGCTAGCTAGCCAACAGCTAGCCAACCTCTACCGAATTGAACTCCAACTACCCGGTCAACATTCCGCGTCGCTCCACAGGTAGCATCACATTTTCATTTCACTTCATTACAGTACAACGGTTTGATTTGTTTGATCGTAGCTAGCCAGCTACATAGCCGTCTTGGTATCTAAGACAATTGTGTAGTCTAGAGCGATTTTCTAGGTTAGCTGGCCAGCTATTGTCGTTCTTCTAACGTAGCTAGCCAGCTAGCCCCCGAATAGCAGCACTGTAGTAACTATTACAGTACAACGGTTTGTTTTGTTTGATCGTAGCTAGCTAGCTACATAGCCGTCTTTGTATCTAAGACAATTGTGTAGCCTAGAGCGATTTTCTAGGTTAGCTGGCCAGCTATTGTCGTTCTTTTAACGTAGCTAGCCAGCTAGCCCCCGAATAGCAGCACTGTAGTAACTATTACAGTACAACGGTTTGTTTTGTTTGATCGTAGCTAGCTAGCTACATAGCCGTCTTTGTATCTAAGACAATTGTGTAGCCAAGAGCGATTTTCTAGGTTAGCTAGCCAGCTATTGTCGTTCTTTTTAAGGTAACGTAACGCAATCAACCTGCTAGCTAGCCAGCTAGCCCCCGAACAGCAGCACTGTAGAAACTATTACACTCGACGGAACGACTTGATTAGTGCAGTGTCAACATCGCAGCCACTACCAGCTAGCCTACTCCAGCAGTACTGTATCATTTCAATCATTTTAGTCAATAAGATTCTTGCTACGTAAGCTTAACTTTCTGAACATTCGAGACGTGTAGTCCACTTGTCATTCCAATCTCCTTTGCATTAGCGTAGCCTCTTCTGTACCCTGTCAACTATGTGTCTATCTATCCCTGTTCTCTCCTCTCTGCACAGACCATACAAACGCTCCACACCGCGTGGCCGCGGCCACCCTAATCTGGTGGTCCCAGCGCGCACGACCCAAGTGGAGTTCCAGGTCTCCGGTAGCCTCTGGAACTGCCGATCTGCGGCCAACAAGGCAGAGTTCATCTCAGCCTATGCCTCCCTCCAGTCCCTCGACTTCCTGGCACTGACGGAAACATGGATCACCACAGATAACACTGCTACTCCTACTGCTCTCTCTTCGTCCGCCCACGTGTTCTCGCACACCCGAGAGCTTCTGGTCAGCGGGGTGGTGGCACCGGGATCCTCATCTCTCCCAAGTGGTCATTCTCTCTCTCTCCCCTTACCCATCTATCTATCGCCTCCTTTGAATTCCATGCTGTCACAGTTACCAGCCCTTTCAAGCTTAACATCCTATCATTTATCGCCCTCCAGGTTCCCTCGGAGAGTTCATCAATGAGCTTGATGCCTTGATAAGCTCCTTTCCTGAGGACGGCTCACCTCTCACAGTCCTGGGCGACTTTAACCTCCCCACGTCTACCTTTGACTCATTCCTCTCTGCCTCCTTCTTTCCACTCCTCTCCTCTTTTGACCTCACCCTCTCACCTTCCCCCCTACTCACAAGGCAGGCAATACGCTCGACCTCATCTTTACTAGATGCTGTTCTTCCACTAACCTCATTGCAACTCCCCTCCAAGTCTCCGACCACTACCTTGTATCCTTTTCCCTCTCGCTCTCATCCAACACTTCCCACACTGCCCCTACTCGGATGGTATCGCGCCGTCCCAACCTTCGCTCTCTCTCCCCCGCTACTCTCTCCTCTTCCATCCTATCATCTCTTCCCTCTGCTCATACCTTCTCCAACCTTTCTCCTGATTCTGCCTCCTCAACCCTCCTCTCTTCCCTTTCTGCATCCTTTGACTATCTATGTCCCCTATCCTCCAGGCCGGCTCGGTCCTCCCCTCCCGCTCCGTGGCTCGATGACTCATTGCGAGCTCACAGAACAGAGCTCCGGGCAGCCGAGCGGAAATGGAGGAAAACTCGCCTCCCTGCGGACCTGGCATCCTTTCACTCCCTCCTCTCTACATTTTCCTCCTCTGTCTCTGCTGCTAAAGCCACTTTCTACCACTCTAAATTCCAAGCATCTGCCTCTAACCCTAGGAAGCTCTTTGCCACCTTCTCCTCCCTCCTGAATCCTCCTCCCCCCCCCCTCCTCCCTCTCTGCAGATGACTTCGTCAACCATTTTGAAAAGAAGGTCGACGACATCCGATCCTCGTTTGCTAAGTCAAACGACACCGCTGGTTCTGCTCACACTGCCCTACCCTGTGCTCTGACCTCTTTCTCCCCTCTCTCTCCAGATGAAATCTCGCTTCTTGTGACGGCCGGCCGCCCAGACCATTTCCGGGGACCTTCTCCCTTACCTCACCTCGCTCATCAACTCATCCCTGACCGCTGGCTACGTCCCTTCCGTCTTCAAGAGAGCGAGAGTTGCACCCCTTCTGAAAAAACCTACACTCGATCCCTCCGATGTCAACAACTACAGACCAGTATCCCTTCTTTCTTTTCTCTCCAAAACTCTTGAACGTGCCGTCCTTGGCCAGCTCTCCCGCTATCTCTCTCAGAATGACCTTCTTGATCCAAATCAGTCAGGTTTCAAGACTAGTCATTCAACTGAGACTGCTCTTCTCTGTATCACGGAGGCGCTCCGCACTGCTAAAGCTAACTCTCTCTCCTCTGCTCTCATCCTTCTAGACCTATCGGCTGCCTTCGATACTGTGAACCATCAGATCCTCCTCTCCACCCTCTCCGAGTTGGGCATCTCCGGCGCGGCCCACGCTTGGATTGCGTCCTACCTGACAGGTCGCTCCTACCAGGTGGCGTGGCGAGAATCTGTCTCCTCGCCACGCGCTCTCACCACTGGTGTCCCCAGGGCTCTGTTCTAGGCCCTCTCCTATTCTCGCTATACACCAAGTCACTTGGCTCTGTCATAACCTCACATGGTCTCTCCTATCATTGCTATGCAGACGACACACAATTAATCTTCTCCTTTCCCCCTTCTGATGACCAGGTGGCGAATCGCATCTCTGCATGTCTGGCAGACATATCAGTGTGGATGACGGATCACCACCTCAAGCTGAACCTCGGCAAGACGGAGCTGCTCTTCCTCCCGGGGAAGGACTGCCCGTTCCATGATCTCGCCATCACGGTTGACAACTCCATTGTGTCCTCCTCCCAGAGCGCTAAGAACCTTGGCGTGATCCTGGACAACACCCTGTCGTTCTCAACCAACATCATGGCGGTGGCCCGTTCCTGTAGGTTCATGCTCTACAACATCCGCAGAGTACGACCCTGCCTCACACAGGAAGCGGCGCAGGTCCTAATCCAGGCACTTGTCATCTCCCGTCTGGATTACTGCAACTCGCTGTTGGCTGGGCTCCCTGCCTGTGCCATTAAACCCCTACAACTCATCCAGAACGCCGCAGCCCGTCTGGTGTTCAACCTTCCCAAGTTCTCTCACGTCACCCCGCTCCTCCGCTCTCTCCACTGGCTTCCAGTTGAAGCTCGCATCCGCTACAAGACCATGGTGCTTGCCTACGGAGCTGTGAGGGGAACGGCACCGCAGTACCTCCAGGCTCTGATCAGGCCCTACACCCAAGCAAGGGCACTGCGTTCATCCACCTCTGGCCTGCTCGCCTCCCTACCATTGAGGAAGTACAGTTCCCGCTCAGCCCAGTCAAAACTGTTCGCTGCTCTGGCCCCCCAATGGTGGAACAAACTCCCTCACGACGCCAGGACAGCGGAGTCAATCACCAACTTCCGGAGACACCTGAAACCCCACCTCTTCAAGGAATACCTAGGATAGGATAAGTAATCCTTCTCACCACCCCCCCTTAATGATTTAGATGCACTATTGTAAAGTGGCTGTTCCACTGGATGTCAGAAGTTGAATTCACCAATTTGTAAGTCGCTCTGGATAAGAGCGTCTGCTAAATGACTTAAATGTAAATGTACTACCAGAACTTACATGGGAAGAGAAGAGAGGGGACTACCAGAACTTACATGGGAAGAGAAGAGAGGGGACTACCAGAACTTACACAGGAAGAGAAGAGAGGGGACTACCAGAACTTACACAGGAAGAGAAGAGAGGGGACTACCAGAACTTACACAGGAAGAGAAGAGAGGGGACTACCAGAACGTACATGGGAAGAGAAGAGAGGGGTCTACCAGAACTTACACAGGAAGGGAAAGGAAGAGAGGGGACTACCAGAACGTACATGGGAAGAGAAGAGAGGGGTCTACCAGAACTTACACAGGAAGGGAAAGGAAGAGAGGGGACTACCAGAACTTACACAGGAAGAGAAGAGAGGGGACTACCAGAACTTACACAGGAAGGGAAGGGAAGAGAGGGGACTACCAGAACTTACACAGGAAGGGAAGGGAAGAGAGGGGACTAACAGAACTTACACAGGAAGAGAGGGGACTACCAGAACTTACACAGGAAGGGAAGGGAAGAGAGGGGACTAACAGAACTTACACAGGAAGAGAGGGGACTACCAGAACTTACACAGGAAGAGAGGGGACTACCAGAACTTACACAGGAAGAGAAGAGAGGGGACTACCAGAACTTACACGGGAAGAGAAGAGAGGGGACTACCAGAACTTACATGGGAAGAGAAGAGACTACCAGAACTTACATGAGAAGAGAAGAGAGGGGACTACCAGAACTTACACGAGAAGAGAAGAGAGGGGACTACCAGAACTTACACGGGAAGGGAAGAGAGGGCACTACCAGAACTTACACAGGAAGGGAGGAGAAGAGAGGGGACTACCAGTACTTACACAGGAAGAGAAGAGAGGGGACTACCAGAACTTACATGGGAAGAGAAGAGAAGGGACTAACAGAACTTACACAGGAAGAGAAGAGAGGGGACTACCAGAACTTACACAGGAAGAGAAGAGAGGGGACTACCAGAACTTACACAGGAAGAGAAGGGAAGAGAGGGGACTACCAGAACTTACACAGGAAGAGAAGAGAGGGGACTACCAGAACTTACACAGGAAGAGAAGTGAGGGGACTAACAGAACTTACATGGGAAGAGAAGAGAGCGCACTACCAGAACTTACACAGGAAGGGAAAGGAAGAGAGGGGACTACCAGAACTTACACAGGAAGAGAAGAGAGGGGACTACCAGAACTTACACAGGAAGAGAAGGGAAGAGAGGGGACTACCAGAACTTACACAGGAAGAGAAGAGAGGGGTCTACCAGAACTTACACAGGAAGAGAAGAGAAGAGGGGACTACCAGAACTTACACAGGAAGAGAAGAGAGGGGACTACCAGAACTTACACAGGAAGAGAAGAGAAGAGAGGGGACTACCAGAACTTACACAGGAAGGGAAGAGAGGGGACTACCAGAACTCACACAGGAAGAGAAGAGGGGACTACCAGAACTTACACAGGAAGAGAAGAGAGGGGACTACCAGAACTTACACAGGAAGAGAAGAGAGGGGACTACCAGAACTCACACAGGAAGAGAAGAGAGGGGACTACCAGAACTTACACAGGAAGAGAAGAGAGGGGACTACCAGAACCTACACAGGAAGAGAAGAGAGGGGACTACCAGAACTTACATGGGAAGAGAAGAGAGGGGACTACCAGAACTCACACAGGAAGAGAAGAGAGGGACTACCAGAACTTACACAGGAAGAGAAGAGAGGGGGACTACCAGAACTTACACAGGAAGAGAAGAGAGGGGACTACCAGAACTTACATGGGAAGAGAAGAGAGGGACTACCAGAACTTACATGGGAAGAGAAGAGAAGAGGGGGACTACCAGAACTTACATGGGAAGAGAAGAGAGGGGACTACCAGAACTTACACAGGAAGAGAAGAGAGGGGACCACCAGAACTTACACAGGAAGGGAAAGGAAGAGAGGGGACTACCAGAACTTACACAGGAAGAGAAAGGAAGAGAGGGGACTACCAGAACTTACACAGGAAGAGAAGAGAGGGGACTACCAGAACTTACATTGGAAGAGAAGAGAGGGGACTACCAGAACTTACATGGGAAGAGAAGAGAGGGGACTACCAGAACTTGCATGGGAAGAGAAGAGAAGAGAGGGGACTACCAGAACTTACATGGGAAGAGGAGAGAAGAGAGGGGACTACCAGAACTTATATGGGAAGAGAAGAGAAGAGAGGGGACTACCAGAACTTACACAGGAAGGGAAGAGAGGGGACTACCAGAACTTACACAGGAAGGGAGGAGAAGAGAGGGGACTACCAGAACTTACACAGGAAGAGAAGAGAGGGGACTACCAGAACTTACATGGGAAGAGAAGAGAAGGGACTAACAGAACTTACACGGGAAGAGAAGAGAGGGGACTACCAGAACTTACACAGGAAGAGAAGAGAGGGGACTACCAGAACTTACACAGGAAGGGAAGAGAAGAGAAGGGACTACCAGAACTTACACAGGAAGAGAAGAGAGGGGACTACCAGAACTTATACAGGAAGGGAAGAGAGGGGTCAACCAGAACTTACACAGGAAGAGAAGAGAGGGGACTACCAGAACTTACACAGGAAGAGAAGAGAGGGGACTACCAGAACTTACACAGGAAGGGAAGAGAGGGGACTACCAGAACTTACACAGGAAGAGAAGGGTCTACCAGAACTTACACAGGAAGGGAAGAGAAGAGAGGGGACTACCAGAACTTACACAGGAAGAGAAGGGAAGAGAGGGGACTACCAGAACTTACACAGGAAGAGAAGAGAGGGGTCGACCAGAACTTACACAGGAAGGGAAGAGAAGAGAGGGGACTATCAGAACTTACACAGGAAGAGAAGGGTCTACCAGAACTTACACAGGAAGGGAAGAGAGGGGACTACCAGAACTCACACAGGTAGAGAAGAGGGGACTACCAGAACTCACACAGGAAGAGAAGAGAGGGGACTACCAGAACTTACACAGGAAGAGAAGAGAGGGGACTACCAGAACTTACACAGGAAGAGAAGATAGGGGACTACCAGAACGTACACAGGAAGAGAAGAGAGGGGACTACCAGAACTTACACAGGAAGAGAAGAGAGGGGACTACCAGAACTTACACAGGAAGAGAAGAGAGGGGACTACCAGGACTTACACAGGAAGAGAAGAGAGGGGACTACCAGAACTTACACAGGAAGAGAAGAGAGGGGACTACCAGAACTTACACAGGAAGGGAAGAGAGGGGACTACCAGAACTTACACAGGAAGGGAAGGGAAGAGAGGGGACTACCAGAACTTACACAGGAAGAGAAGAGAGGGGACTACCAGAACTTACACAGGAAGAGAAGAGAGGGGACTACCAGAACTTACATGGGAAGAGAAGAGAGGGGACCACCAGAACTTACACAGGAAGGGAAGGGAAGAGAGGGGACTACCAGAACTTACACAGGAAGAGAAGAGAGGGGACTACCAGAACTTACACAGGAAGGGAAGGGAAGAGAGGGGACTACCAGAACTTACACAGGAAGGGAAGGGAAGAGAGGGGACTAATAATTTAGGATGGCATAATAGAAGCGGTGACTTCAGGAGCAAACCTCACCATGGTCCATTCCATGGGGTGAATCTGAGTCAAGCCAAGCTCTACTGTGTTCTCCTGGTTCCACATCCAGCATAGTTGCTAAACGGACAATGTGAAAATATAAAAAATCAGAGCCAGCACAGTATGGTTCAGGATGACCCTATAGGATGACCCGATCAGGCATACGATGCTGCCGTCAGGTATTCAACAGTCACATTGGGGCGGCAGGGGAGGCAGGGTAGCCTAGTGGTTAGAGTGTAGAGGCGGCAGGGTAGCCTAGTGGTTAGAGTGTTGGACTAGTAACCGAAAGGTTGCAAGTTCAAACCCCCGAGCTGACAAGGTACAAATCTGTCGTTCTGCCCCTGAACAGGCAGTTAACCCACTGTTCCTAGGCCGTCATTGGAAATAAGTATTTGTTCTTAACTGACTTGCCTAGTTAAATAAAGGTTAAAAAAAAACATTGAGCAACAATTCATTGGACACAGCAGGGTGACTACAGATCCACTGTGGTGACCGAACACGAGGGGCTGTGAGACGGAGAGACGTGTAAAAGGAGACCTCTTCCCGATTTCGGCTCACCTCAAACCCAGGACCACTGCCTCACAAAACACACGTGACCCATCGTCCTGAAGGGTCGTACCCAGTCGTGCTACAGAAAAGCCTGTTTAAAAATATATATATATATTTTTTTTTTTAAATCGGCATTGCGAGTTGGGAGACACTTCAAGGAGTGAGTGTTTCAGATCCCATCTCCAAAGCTACGCATTTAAAAAGTCTGTTTTATTCAACAACAACAAAAAAATAACGTTTGTGAATAGTGAGAAAGAACGAGTCGAAGATGCAGCCTGCATTGAAAAGGTAAATGCTTCCATTTAATATAATAATAAACTGAATTGAAATCATATTATGTCTTCCTTATCCCCCAAAATGGACACATAGCGGCTATTTCAATTTTACCAGACAATACAGCATGGTATTTCTTACGTGAAAACAACTACAAGATGAACTCGGCAGGAAAATCAGGTTTCCTCAGCTAAATAGAGATGAGAGATGAGCACAAACCAGACAACCCACAGTAGTATATAACCAGCCCGTGTATAGCCTGGGTGCCAGTCAGTTTGTGCCATCATTCCACTCCTCAACCACAGTAGTGGATCTATAACTAGCCTGTGTATAGCCTGGGTGCCAGTCAGTTTGTGCCATCATTCCACTCCTCAACCACAGTAGTGGATCTATAACTAGCCTGTGTATAGCCTGGGTGCCAGTCAGTTTGTGCCGTCATTCCACTCCTCAACCACAGTAGTGGATCTATAACCAGCCTGTGTATAGCCTGGGTGCCAGTCAGTTTGTGCCATCATTCCACTCCTCAATCACTTATTGTTTGGTCATGACGAGGAGTGGAATAATGGCACAAACAGACTAGGTATCCAGGCTAGCCTGTGTAATCCTAGCGACAACAATAACATGTAGAGGGAGGTGGGGTGGGGGGGAGGGAGAAGACGAAGAAATGCTTTTAAAAACAGCAAACATTGATCTAACATAACTTAAAAGCATCATAAATAATACCTTGAAAATAATTAAAATACAATAGAATTTGACCACAGAATGTTTGACAGAAAATACAATCCACAGTGATGACGAAAACAGAAAAAAACCGGACTGATTCTCTTTTCACGCCGAAGCGCAGTAAAAACACGCGTTTTGAGACAAGAAATAATGCCGTTGACGGGGGAAACATTGAAATAAAAACAGTGAAAACGAAGTACAAAAAAAGGTCATATATAATCGAATCAAAACGGGGAGACCGTGAAGAGGCTGTTTTTTTTTTTTTTTTAAAAGCTCCGATAATCCACAGAAGAAGAAAAAAATAATAATAATCAATTGAAGTCACTCATCATCATCAGGATTTTGTTTACGGCAACATTTAAAATAGATATTTTTTCCTCTCTGTACATAAGCACTGTTTCTTTCCCTTTAGTTGTCTATTTACAAAACAAAACTCCGGTTTCTATTTTCTCCCTCCAGTTGTTTTTCCCCCAGTTCTGTACGGACAGAAGCCCCTCCCCTTCAGTCGAGTGAGATCACGTCTGGTATGGAGCCATATATGACTGTCGCCGCTGCGTTCGACCTGCTGTCCCTTTCCCTATCCCTCTCTCTCAAACTACTTGACGACACCAGACTGGAGCTGCTACCGCTGTTGCTGCCCCCATTGGCTGCTGCCAGGGCGCTGCTCACACTGCCGGGGGTCCCTGATTGGTCCAGGAACATCTGGGAGGAGCTATAGGGCAGGAAACGGTTCAGGAGCAAGTCGTGGTCATCGGAGGCGGAGGCCGCCGCAGCTGCGGCCATCACCATGTTGTAATGCTACAGACAGGAGGCAGAGAGGAGAAAGGAGTGTCAAATAAATTATTTATTAAGACATTGTTTTTACATCAACAGTTACAGCAACGTGGGCCAGACCACAACGAGCAGAAGAAACGTGGGCCAGACCGCAACGAGCAGAAGCAACGTGGGCCAGACCACAACGAGCAGAAGAAACGTGGGCCAGACCGCAACGAGCAGAAGCAACGTGGGCCAGACCGCAACGTGGGCCAGACCGCAACGAGCAGAAGCAACGTGGGCCAGACCGCAACGAGCAGAAGCAACGTTGGCCAGACCGCAACGAGCAGAAGCAACGTGGGCCAGACCGCAACGAGCAGAAGTAACGTGGGCCAGACCGCAACGAGCAGAAGCAACGGGGGCCAGACCGCAACGAGCAGAAGTAACGTGGGGCGGACTGTAACGAGCAGAAGCAACGTGGGCCAGACCGCAACGAACAGAAGCAACGTGGGCCAGACCGCAACGAGCAGAAGCAACGTGGGCCAGACCGCAACGAGCAGAAGCAACGTGGGCCAGACCGCAACGAGCAGAAACAACGTGGGCCGGACCGCAACGTGGGCCAGACCGCAACGAGCAGAAGCAACGTGGGCCAGACCGCAACGAACAGAAGCAACGTGGGCCAGACCGCAACGAGCAGAAGCAACGTGGGCCAGACCACAACGAGCAGAAGCAACGTGGGCCAGACCGCAACGAGCAGAAACAACGTGGGCCGGACCGCAACGTGGGCCAGACCGCAACGAGCAGAAACAACGTGGGCCGGACCGCAACGAGCAGAAGCAACGTGGGCCAGACCGCAACGAGCAGAAGCAACGTGGGCCGGACTGTAACGTGGGCCGGACCGCAACGAGCAGAAGTAACGTGGGGCGGACTGTAACGTGGGCCGGACCGAAACGAGCAGAAGTAACGTGGGGCGGACTGTAACGTGGGCCAGACCGCAACGAGCAGAAGCAACGTGGGCCAGACCGCAACGAGCAGAAGCAACGTGGGGCAGACTGTAACGAGCAGAAGTAACGTGGGGCAGACTGTAACGAGCAGAAGTAACGTGGGCCAGACCGCAACGAGCAGATGTAACGTGGGCCAGACTGTAACGAGCAGAAGCAACGTGGGCCAGACCGCAACGAGCAGAAGCAACGTGGGCCAGACTGTAACGAGCAGAAGCAACGTGGGCCAGACTGTAACGAGCAGAAGCAACGTGGGCCAGACCGCAACGAGCAGAAGCAACGTGGGCCAGACCGCAACGAGCAGAAGCAACGTGGGCCAGACCGCAACGAGCAGAAGTAACGTGGCCAAACCGTAACGAGCAGAAACAACGTGGGCCAGACCGCAACGAGCAGAAGCAACATGGGCCAGACCGCAACGAGCAGAAGCAACGTGGGCCAGACTGCAACGAGCAGAAGCAACGTGGGCCAGACTGTAACGAGCAGAAGCAACGTGGACCAGACCGCAACGAGCAGAAGCAACGTGGGCCAGACCGCAACGAGCAGAAGCAACGTGGGCCAGACTGCAACGAGCAGAAGCAACGTGGGCCAGACTGTAACGAGCAGAAGCAACGTGGACCAGACCGCAACGAGCAGAAGTAACGTGGCCAAACCGTAACGAGCAGAAACACAATGATAAAAATTAAAAAAAAGAGCTCCAGAGAAGAAAGCAGACTGGCCGCACCAGGACCAGCTGTAGAAGTGACTAAAAGCAGTACATGATCCTGTTCTACGATTGTTGTCTCCCAGTGTGTTGTCTGGTTCTGTCCTGTGAAGTCGTTACCTGACGGTTCTATTGTGTGAAGTCATTACCTGGCGGTTCTATCGTGTGAAGTCATTACCTGATGGTTCTATCCTGTGAAGTCATTACCTGACGGTTCTATCGTGTGAAGTCATTACCTGATGGTTCTATCCTGTGAAGTCATTACCTGATGGTTCTATGGTGTGAAGTCATTACCTGATGGTTCTATGGTGTGAAGTCATTACCTGATGGTTCTATCCTGTGAAGTCATTACCTGATGGTTCTATGGTGTGAAGTCATTACCTGATGGTTCTATCGTGTGAAGTCATTACCTGATGGTTCTATGGTGTGAAGTCATTACCTGATGGTTCTATGGTGTGAAGTCATTACCTGATGGTTCTATGGTGTGAAGTCATTACCTGATGGTTCTATGGTGTGAAGTCATTACCTGATGGTTCTATGGTGTGAAGTCATTACCTGATGGTTCTATGGTGTGAAGTCATTACCTGATGGTTCTATGGTGTGAAGTCATTACCTGATGGTTCTATGGTGTGAAGTCATTACCTGATGGTTCTATGGTGTGAAGTCATTACCTGATGGTTCTATGGTGTGAAGTCATTACCTGATGGTTCTATCGTGTGAAGTCATTACCTGATGGTTGTCTCCCTGGAGGAATGAGAAGAAGTCCAGGTCATTGGGGGTGTGGTAGTAGTGGCTGTAGTCCTGTATGAGGGGGGGTGGAGGGGGGATATAGCTGGTCTCAACAGGAGGCATGCTGGGAGCTCTGGCCACCGGAGACGCCTGGCTGTGGAGGTTCAACACTCTGTGGGGCGAAGACGACGATGAAGGAGATTACGTATTGAACAAAATGTCCAACGGAAATTAGTGTTCTCAAATTTATCCCAACTCCTCAAAACAAACAAACAGGATCTAAAACACACACACAGGTTCTAAAACACACACACACAGGTTCGAAAACACACACACAGTTTCTAAAACACACACACACACAGGTTCTAAAACACACACACAGGTTCTAAAAAACACACACAGGTTCTAAAACCCACATACAGGTTCTAAAACACACATACAGGTTCTAAAACACACACACAGGTTCTAAAACACACACACAGGTTCTAAAACACACACACAGGTTCTAAAACACACATACAGGTTCTAAAACACACACACAGATTCTAAAACACACATACAGATTCTAAAACACATACAGATTCTAAAACACACACACAGGTTCTAAAATACACACACAGGTTCTAAAACACACACACAGGTTCTAAAACACACACACAGATTCTAAAACACACATACAGATTCTAAAACACATACAGATTCTAAAACACATACAGGTTCTAAAACACACACACAGGTTCTAAAACACACACACACAGGTTCTAAAACACACACACAGGTTCTAAAAAACACACACAGGTTCTAAAACACACACAGGTTCTAAAACACACATACAGGTTCTAAAACACACATACAGGTTCTAAAACACACACACACAGGTTCTAAAACACACACACACAGGTTCTAAAACACACACACAGGTTCTAAAACACACACACAGGTTCTAAAACACACACACAGATTCTAAAACACACATACAGATTCTAAAACACATACAGGTTCTAAAACACACACACAGGTTCTAAAATACACACACAGGTTCTAAAACACACACACAGGTTCTAAAACACACACACAGATTCTAAAACACACATACAGATTCTAAAACACACATACAGATTCTAAAACACATACAGGTTCTAAAACACACACACAGGTTCTAAAATACACACACACACACAGGTTCTAAAACACGCACACAGGTTCTAAAAAACACACACAGGTTCTAAAACACACACAGGTTCTAAAACACACATACAGGTTCTAAAACACACATACAGGTTCTAAAACACACACACACAGGTTCTAAAACACACACACAGGTTCTAAAACACACACACAGGTTCTAAAACACACATACAGGTTCTAAAACACACACACAGATTCTAAAACACACATACAGATTCTAAAACACATACAGGTTCTAAAACACACACACAGGTTCTAAAACACACACACAGGTTCTAAAACACACACACAGATTCTAAAACACACATACAGATTCTAAAACACATACAGATTCTAAAACACATACAGGTTCTAAAACACACACACAGGTTCTAAAATACGCACACAGGTTCTAAAACACGCACACAGGTTCTAAAACACACACACAGGTTCTAAAACACACACACAGGTTCTAAAATACACATACAGGTTCTAAAACACACATACAGGTTCTAAAACACATATACAGGTTCTAAAACACACATACAGTTTCTAAAACACATATACACGTTCTAAAATACACAAACAGGTTCTAAAACACACATGCAGGTTCTAAAACACATATACAGGTTCTAAAACACATACAGGTTCTAAAACACACAAACATGTTCTAAAACACACACACGGGTTCTAAAACACACATACAGGTTCTAAAACACACACACAGATTTTAAAACACACATACAGATTCTAAAACACATACAGGTTCTAAAACACATACAGGTTCTAAAAAAACACACAGGTTCTAAAACACACACAGGTTCTAAAACACACAAACAGGTTCTAAAACACACACACACACAGGCTCTAAAACAAACAGGTTCTAAAACACATATACAGGTTCTAAAACACACATACAGTTTCTAAAACACATATACACGTTCTAAAATACACAAACAGGTTCTAAAACACACATGCAGGTTCTAAAACACATATACAGGTTCTAAAACACATACAGGTTCTAAAACACACAAACATGTTCTAAAACACACACACGGGTTCTAAAACACACATACAGGTTCTAAAACACACACACAGATTTTAAAACACACAGATTCTAAAACACATACAGGTTCTAAAACACACATACAGGTTCTAAAAAAACACACAGGTTCTAAAACACACACAGGTTCTAAAACACACAAACAGGTTCTAAAACACACACACACACAGGTTCTAAAACAAACATGTTCTAAAACACACATACAGATTCTAAAACACATACAGGTTCTAAAACACACAAACAGGTTCTAAAACACACACACAGGTTCTAAAACACACACACAGATTCTAAAACACACATACAGATTCTAAAACACACACACAGGTTCTAAAACACACACACAGGTTCTAAAATACACACACAGGTTCTAAAATACACATACAGGTTCTAAAACACATATACAGGTTCTAAAACACACAAACAGGTTCTAAAACACACATACAGGTTCTAAAACACACAAACAGGTTCTAAAGCACACATACAGGTTCTAAAACACACATACAGGTTCTAAAACACACAAACAGGTTCTAAAACACACATACAGGTTCTAAAACACACAAACAGGTTCTAAAACACGCAGGACGCGACATCAGAGGTGACGTACCCCTTGCTGATAGGCGGTGAGGCAGGCGACAAGGAGGAGGAGGAGGGACAGGGTCTCTTGAGAGGAGGCTCATCGTCCAGATCGTCGTCCGAAGAGCTGTCCAGAGTCAGATCAATCACCACCACCTTATTGGTACTGCTGTGGGATGAGCTGTTCCTGTGGGGCTCCGATTCTACTGTCCGACACGACTCTGCAAGAGGGTGAATCCTTCTGTCAATCCATCTACAATAACACAAAAAGACTGTGTGCATGCATTGAGTGCTATGAAACTTCAAAGTGGTCACAGCAGTCAACTAGCTAGGTAGCCTCAGCAGTCATCTAGCTAGGTAGCCTCAGCAGTCATCTAGCTAGGTAGCCACAGCAGTCATCTAGCTAGGTAGCCACAGCAGTCAACTAGCTAGGTAGCCACAGCAGTCATCTAGCTAGGTAGCCTCAGCAGTCAACTAGCTAGGTAGCCACAGCAGTCATCTAGCTAGGTAGCCTCAGCAGTCAACTAGCTAGGTAGCCTCAGCAGTCAACTAGCTAGGTAGCCACAGCAGTCATCTAGCTAGGTAGCCACAGCAGTCATCTAGCTAGGTAGCCTCAGCAGTCAACTAGCTAGGTAGCCACAGCAGTCAACTAGCTAGGTAGCCACAGCAGTCATCTAGCTAGGTAGCCACAGCAGTCATCTAGCTAGGTAGCCTCAGCAGTCAACTAGCTAGGTAGCCTCAGCAGTCATCTAGCTAGGTAGCCACAGCAGTCAACTAGCTAGGTAGCCTCAGCAGTCATCTAGCTAGGTAGCCACAGCAGTCAACTAGCTAGGTAGCCTCAGCAGTCATCTAGCTAGGTAGCCTCAGCAGTCATCTAGCTAGGTAGCCTCAGCAGTCATCTAGCTAGGTAGCCTCAGCAGTCAACTAGCTAGGTAGCCTCAGCAGTCATCTAGCTAGGTAGCCACAGCAGTCAACTAGCTAGGTAGCCTCAGCAGTCATCTAGCTAGGTAGCCACAGCAGTCAACTAGCTAGGTAGCCTCAGCAGTCAACTAGCTAGGTAGCCTCAGCAGTCATCTAGCTAGGTAGCCACAGCAGTCAACTAGCTAGGTAGCCTCAGCAGTCATCTAGCTAGGTAGCCACAGCAGTCAACTAGCTAGGTAGCCTCAGCAGTCAACTAGCTAGGTAGCCACAGCAGTCATCTAGCTAGGTAGCCTCAGCAGTCAACTAGCTAGGTAGCCTCAGCAGTCAACTAGCTAGGTAGCCACAGCAGTCATCTAGCTAGGTAGCCTCAGCAGTCAACTAGCTAGGTAGCCTCAGCAGTCAACTAGCTAGGTAGCCTCAGCAGTCAACTAGCTAGGTAGCCTCAGCAGTCAACTAGCTAGGTAGCCTCAGCAGTCAACTAGCTAGGTAGCCACAGCAGTCAACTAGCTAGGTAGCCACAGCAGTCATCTAGCTAGGTAGCCACAGCAGTCAACTAGCTAGGTAGCCTCAGCAGTCATCTAGCTAGGTAGCCACAGCAGTCAACTAGCTAGGTAGCCTCAGCAGTCATCTAGCTAGGTAGCCTCAGCAGTCAACTAGCTAGGTAGCCTCAGCAGTCATCTAGCTAGGTAGCCTCAGCAGTCAACTAGCTAGGTAGCCACAGCAGTCAACTAGCTAGGTAGCCACAGCAGTCAACTAGCTAGGTAGCCTCAGCAGTCAACTAGCTAGGTAGCCTCAGCAGTCATCTAGCTAGGTAGCCACAGCAGTCAACTAGCTAGGTAGCCTCAGCAGTCAACTAGCTAGGTAGCCTCAGCAGTCATCTAGCTAGGTAGCCACAGCAGTCATCTAGCTAGGTAGCCTCAGCAGTCATCTAGCTAGGTAGCCTCAGCAGTCATCTAGCTAGGTAGCCTCAGCAGTCATCTAGCTAGGTAGCCTCAGCAGTCAACTAGCTAGGTAGCCTCAGCAGTCAACTAGCTAGGTAGCCTCAGCAGTTATCTAGCTAGGTAGCCTCAGCAGTCAACTAGCTAGGTAGCCTCAGCAGTCAACTAGCTAGGTAGCCACAGCAGTCAACTAGCTAGGTAGCCTCAGCAGTCAACTAGCTAGGTAGCCACAGCAGTCATCTAGCTAGGTAGCCTCAGCAGTCATCTAGCTAGGTAGCCACAGCAGTCAACTAGCTAGGTAGCCTCAGCAGTCAACTAGCTAGGTAGCCACAGCAGTCATCTAGCTAGGTAGCCACAGCAGTCATCTAGCTAGGTAGCCACAGCAGTCATCTAGCTAGGTAGCCTCAGCAGTCAACTAGCTAGGTAGCCTCAGCAGTCAACTAGCTAGGTAGCCTCAGCAGTCAACTAGCTAGGTAGCCACAGCAGTCAACTAGCTAGGTAGCCTCAGCAGTCAACTAGCTAGGTAGCCTCAGCAGTCAACTAGCTAGGTAGCCTCAGCAGTCATCTAGCTAGGTAGCCACAGCAGTCATCTAGCTAGGTAGCCTCAGCAGTCATCTAGCTAGGTAGCCACAGCAGTCAACTAGCTAGGTAGCCTCAGCAGTCAACTAGCTAGGTAGCCACAGCAGTCATCTAGCTAGGTAGCCTCAGCAGTCATCTAGCTAGGTAGCCACAGCAGTCATCTAGCTAGGTAGCCACAGCTGTCATCTAGCTAGGTAGCCTCAGCAGTCAACTAGCTAGGTAGCCTCAGCAGTCATCTAGCTAGGTAGCCACAGCAGTCATCTAGCTAGGTAGCCTCAGCAGTCATCTAGCTAGGTAGCCACAGCAGTCATCTAGCTAGGTAGCCACAGCAGTCATCTAGCTAGGTAGCCTCAGCAGTCATCTAGCTAGGTAGCCTCAGCAGTCATCTAGCTAGGTAGCCACAGCAGTCAACTAGCTAGGTAGCCTCAGCAGTCAACTAGCTAGGTAGCCACAGCAGTCAACTAGCTAGGTAGCCTCAGCAGTCAACTAGCTAGGTAGCCACAGTAGTCAACTAGCTAGGTAGCCTCAGCAGTCATCTAGCTAGGTAGCCACAGCAGTCATCTAGCTAGGTAGCCACAGCAGTCATCTAGCTAGGCAGCCACAGCAGTCATCTAGCTAGGTGGCCACAGCAGTCATCTAGCTAGGTAGCCACAGCAGTCATCTAGCTTGGTAGCCTCAGCAGTCAACTAGCTAGGTAGCCTCAGCAGTCAACTAGCTAGGTAGCCTCAGCAGTCAACTAGCTAGGTAGCCTCAGCAGTCAACTAGCTAGGTAGCCTCAGCAGTCAACTAGCTAGGTAGCCACAGCAGTCATCTAGCTAGGTAGCCTCAGCAGTCATCTAGCTAGGTAGCCACAGCAGTCAACTAGCTAGCTAGCTGTTTCATTTTCTAGCCACAGCAGTCAACTAGCTAGGTAGCCTCAGCAGTCAACTAGCTAGGTAGCCACAGCAGTCATCTAGCTAGGTAGCCACAGCAGTCAACTAGCTAGCTAGCTGTTTCATTTTCTAGCCACAGCAGTCAACTAGCTAGGTAGCCTCAGCAGTCAACTAGCTAGGTAGCCTCAGCAGTCATCTAGCTAGGTAGCCACAGCAGTCATCTAGCTAGGTAGCCTCAGCAGTCAACTAGCTAGGTAGCCACAGCAGTCATCTAGCTAGGTAGCCACAGCAGTCATCTAGCTAGGTAGCCACAGCAGTCATCTAGCTAGGTAGCCACAGCAGTCATCTAGCTAGGTAGCCACAGCAGTCATCTAGCTAGGTAGCCACAGCAGTCAACTAGCTAGGTAGGAGGTGGTGGTTTGGGAACTACTGCAACAGAGGATTAAGTTGGCCACGTACCGTCATCGCCGTTGAATGAAGCAGACACCTCTGTGACCTCCTTCTTCGACCTCATGGGATACCAGTTCCCGTCCTCTTTAAACTGGATCTCATCACAGTCCTCACAGCTGTTCAGGATCTCCATGAACAACCTGCAGAGAGAGAGAGAGAGAGAGACACACACACACACACACACACACACACACACACACACACACACACACACACACACGAGGAGGAGATTAGAAATAGGTGCTACTGTACTGCTATGCTTTGGATGATAGAATAAAGACACGTGTTTGGAGTTTTCCCCTGTCAGAGAGACGGAGAGAGACGAAGAGAGATGGAGAGAAAGATGGAGAGAGATAGAGAGTAACGGAGAGAGAGATGGAGAGAGATGGAGAGAAAGATGGAGAGAGAGAAACGGAGAGAGACGAAGAGAGACGAAGAGAAAGATGGAGACAGACGAAGAGAAAGATGGAGACAGACGAAGAGAAAGATGGAGAGAGATATGGAGAGGGATAGAGAGAAACGGAGTGAGAGACGGAGAGAGACGAAGAGAGACGAAGAGAAAGATGGAGAGATAGAGAGAAACGGAGAGAGACGGAGAGAGAGACGAAGAAAGACGAAGAGAAAGATGGAGAGAAAGATGGAGAGAAACGGAGAGAGAGACGGAGAGAGACGAAGAGAAAGATGGAGAGAGAGAGAAACGGAGAGAGACGAAGAGAGACGGAGAGAGATAGAGGGAGACGAAGAGAAAGATGGAGAGATATAGAGAAATGGGGAGAGAGACGAAGAGAGACGAAGAGAAAGATGGAGAGAAAGTGAGAGAGACGAAGAGAGACTAAGAGAAAGATGGAGAGAAAGAGAGAGAGACGGAGAGAAAGTGAGAGAGATCCGGACCGAGAGATAGTTCCACGAAAAGAGGGCCTTTTTGACTCCCTTTGATATTTATTTTGTAGAACTTGGGCACAAATGTTTAATTTTAAAACGCATGTTATATTAAATGAAGTGCCCTTTAATATTGAACACATTAAGAACTCCATAAATATGCCTTTTTTTTGTATTTTTGTATGAATAAAGTTAAAATGATGTATTTTGACAAGAATCTTATTACTACTTATGTTAATTCATGGAGATTATAACCCATCGAACCCTCAGTTTCACCATCATTGTAAAGCTTTAGCTATTTGGTTGCTTAAACAGTCATTTCTGAAGATGCTTATTTAATTAATGTGATTTTTTTATTTTTTTTTATTTTATATGATTGATTAGTGATTCATTTACATATGTCCCTCATTTTAAAAAGGTCAACCCCCTATTACGTGAACTGAACTCAAACAACAATTTGATTATTGTGACACTATTCCTTTAAAAAAAAAATATAAAAAAATAATAATAATAATTAAAAAAAATAAACATTGACCATATAAAGCCTTGTTCACATTGGAAGTTTGAAGTGACTCGGATCCTATTGTTTTGCATTAATCTGAATCAGTTGTTTTTCCCAGCAGTCTGAACAGCCAAAAAAAGGACATAGAAGAGGATATTTCTGGCCACAATTCAAACCACATTTGCAGGTGGTTTTAAAATCAGAAACAAATCTGATTCCTAGCCAAGTGACTTGTGTCTGAACGGTCAAATCTGATGTAAGTGGTTTTTAGACTGTTATTTGGCATATTACTTGCCAGCTGCTCTGTTGACAGTTTGACAAGAACATGTTCTAGCTAAATAGCTTGTTAATCGTTTACAAACAAATTAGTGAACGTGGTAGAAAACTAAACAGCTACCGAGCAAGTTGACTGGTGTGGCTACCTAGCTAGTTGACTGCTGTGGCTAGAAAACCAAACAGCTGCCTAGCTAGTTGACTGGTGTTGCTGCCTAGCTAGTTGACTGGTGTGGCTACCTAGCTAGTTGACTGGTGTGGCTACCTAGCTAGTTGACTGGTGTGGCTACCTAGCTAGTTGACTGGCGTGGCTACCTAGCTAGTTGACTGGTGAAGCTACCTAGCTAGTTGACTGGTGTGGATACCTAGCTAGTTGACTGGTGTAGCTACCTAGCTAGTTGACTGGTGTGGCTACCTAGCTAGTTGACTGGTGTGGCTACCTAGCTAGTTGATTGCTGTGGCTAGAAAACTAAACAACTAGCTAGCTAGATGACTGCTGTGGCTAGAAAACTAAACAACTAGCTAGCTAGATGACTGCTGTGGCTAGAAAACTAAACAACTAGCTAGCTAGATGACTGCTGTGGCTACCTAGCTAGTTGACTGCTGTGGCTAGAAAACTAAACAACTAGCTAGCTAGATTGCCCGCTATGGTAAGAAAACTAAACAGCTAGCTAGCTAGTTGACTGCTGCGGCTAGAAAACTAAACAACTAGCTAGTTAGCTAGTTGACTGCTGTGGCTACCTAGCTAGTTGACTGCTGTGGCTAGAAAACCAAACAGCTGCCTAGCTAGTTGACTGGTGTTGCTGCCTAGCTAGTTGACTGGTGTGGCTACCTAGCTAGTTGACTGCTGTGGCTACCTAGCTAGTTGACTGCTATGGCTAGAAAACTAAACAACTAGCTAGCTAGATGATTGATGTGGCTAGATAACTAAACAGCTAGCTAGCTAGTTGACTGCTGTGGCTAGACAACTACAGCTAGCTAGCTAGTTGACTGCTGTGGCTAGAAAACGAAACAGCTAGCTAGCTAGATGACTGCTGTGGCTTGTAAACTAAACAGCTAGCTAGCTAGATGAGTGCTGTGGCTAGCCAAAAAAAGGACTCGTTTTAAAAGTTGGTTTATCTTATCCTTGAAGAATCTAAAATATATTTAGATTTGCCCGACACTTTTTTGGTTACTATATGATTCCACATGTGTTATTTCATAGTTGATGTCTTAACTATTATTCTACAATTTTAGAAAATAGTAAGGGAGGGTAAGGGTGGGGGGGGGGGGCAGCAGCAGAACGAACCCGTCGATGATGAGGTGTTGGTAGGGGGCCTTCTGATCACAGACAGGACACACCCACGTGGGTTTCTTCTCATTCATCTGGATGTACAGCGTAGCGTCGAAACACTGGAGGTGCGAACACGTCAACGCTCTGCACGGGATCATCAGACGCATCTTCCCCAGCTAGACAGGAAACAGGAAACAGGAAACAGGAAACAGGAAGATGAACATACATCAACATCATAAGGACTGATAATTACATTGTACGGTGATTTCCTCTACACATTAGCTATTTTACCCAGGTTGAATGACCTGATTTGACTGTAAATCTGATTAAGAACGTCTGCTAAATTACTAAAACGTAAATGAGTGTATGTACCGGACAGAGTAGAGAGACTCGTAGACTGGTGGTCGCAATCTCACTGTCAGGGTCTGCTGTTAACTTCTCTTTGACTGTGGAGAGAGAGAGAGACAACACAGAGACAACACAGAGACAACACAGAAACATAATGAGCTGGATGCACCAATAAAGATCACGTTCCCAATCCCCCAGCTTGGTGCCTTAAGAGTCAGCTCCTATGGTCCATTAGGGTCTCGGGTTCACAGTACCAACCGATCTGGGACGAGGCCTGGCAGCACAGTCTAATATCAGAGAGCCACCTACTGAGAGCTCTGGAGTGGTCTGGGTTGCGGATGCCTTTGGCTCGTAGTCTCTGTAGCAGGGTTGTGGATGTCTGCTGTCTCGCCAGGTAGACTGCCATGGAGAAACTCTGAGAGAGGAGGCAGGACAACAGGGAGGGAGGTTATCACAATGAACCACGATGACACAAAACAATGGAACAGAATAGAGTAACATTCTCCATGCTCTGTGGGCTTCACAGCAGCAACCACATAGTATACAAACACTGATCTATATCTTTATGCAACAGCTTTATCCATCAGTTTTTGCTAACATCTGTTTCAGTAGTTTGTCAGCCAGCCAGCCTGCCTTAGGGTTGCAAAATACTGGTCATGTTCCCAAATTTCCCAGGTTTCCAGAAATCCTGGTTGGTGGATTCTGGATTTCTTGCTTATTCCTATCTGATCCCGGGAATCTTCCAATCGTGATTCTAAATAACCTGCCTAACTCTGCGGTCCATGACATCACAATAGATTCCTTACCCTGTCTATCTCTGAGGTCCATGACATCACAATAGATTCCTTACCCTGCCTATCTCTGAGGTCCATGACATCACAATAGATTCCTTACCCTGTCTATCTCTGAGGTCCATGACGTCACAATAGATTCCTTACCCTGCCTCTCTCTGAGGTCCATGACATCACAATAGATTCCTTACCCTGCCTATCTCTGAGGTCGATGACATCACAATAGATTCCTTACCCTGCCTCTCTCTGAGGTCCATGACATCACAATAGATTCCTTACCCTGCCTCTCTTTGAGGTCCATCACATCACAATAGATTCCTTACCCTGCCTCTCTCTGAGGTCCATGACATCACAATAGATTCCTTACCCTGCCTATCTCTGAGGTCCATGACACCACGATAGATTCCTTACCCTGCCTATCTCTGAGGTCCACGACACCACGATAGTGTTGGGTACTGTGGTGGACAGTCTGACCAGTGACGTGATGTTGATGGGGCGACTCGGCCGTTTGGGTTCCACTCCGTTTTTGGTTGGAGGAAGGTAGCTCTGAGGAAGAGGTGAGACAACAGGGTCAATGTCAAGTTGGGAAGAGCAGGACGCTAGGAGGCTAACAAATCCAAGAATGGTGGGTTCAAGTCCCACAGGGATAACATACACTGAACACAAACACAACTGAGTTACAGTTCATATAAGGAAACCAATCAATTGAGATTAGGCCCTAATCTATGGATTTCACATGACTGGGAATACAGATACGCATCTGAGGTAGGTGTGTGGATCAGAAAACCAGTCAGTATCTGGTGTGATCAGAAAACCAGTCAGTATCTGGTGTGGATCAGAAAACCAGTCAGTATCTGGTGTGGATCAGAAAACCAGTCAGTATCTGGTGTGGATCAGAAAACCAGTCAGTATCTGGTGTGATCAGAAAACCAGTCAGTATCTGGTGTGGATCAGAAAACCAGTCAGTATCTGGTGTGGATCAGAACCAGTCAGTATCTGGTGTGGATCAGAAAACCAGTCAGTATCTGGTGTGATCAGAACCAGTCAGTATCTGGTGTGATCAGAGAACCAGTCAGTATCTGGTGTGATCAGAACCAGTCAGTATCTGGTGTGATCAGAAAACCAGTCAGTATCTGGTGTGATCAGAACCAGTCAGTATCTGGTGTGATCAGAAAACCAGTCAGTATCTGGTGTGATCAGAGAACCAGTCAGTATCTGGTGTGATCAGAACCAGTCAGTATCTGGTGTGATCAGAAAACCAGTCAGTATCTGGTGTGGATCAGAAAACCAGTCAGTATCTGGTGTGATCAGAAAACCAGTCAGTATCTGGTGTGGATCAGAAAACCAGTCAGTATCTGGTGTGATCAGAAAACCAGTCAGTATCTGGTGTGATCAGAAAACCAGTCAGTATCTGGTGTGATCAGAAAACCAGTCAGTATCTGGTGTGATCAGAAAACCAGTCAGTATCTGGTGTGATCAGAAAACCAGTCAGTATCTGGTGTGGATCAGAAAACCAGTCAGTATCTGGTGTGGATCAGAAAACCAGTCAGTATCTGGTGTGGATCAGAAAACCAGTCAGTATCTGGTGTGATCAGAAAACCAGTCAGTATCTGGTGTGATCAGAAAACCAGTCAGTATCTGGTGTGGATCAGAAAACCAGTCAGTATCTGGTGTGATCAGAGAACCAGTCAGTATCTGGTGTGGATCAGAAAACCAGTCAGTATCTGGTGTGGATCAGAAAACCAGTCAGTATCTGGTGTGGATCAGAAAACCAGTCAGTATCTGGTGTGGATCAGAAAACCAGTCAGTATCTGGTGTGATCAGAAAACCAGTCAGTATCTGGTGTGATCAGAAAACCAGTCAGTATCTGGTGTGATCAGAACCAGTCAGTATCTGGTGTGATCAGAAAACCAGTCAGTATCTGGTGTGGATCAGAAAACCAGTCAGTATCTGGTGTGGATCAGAAAACCAGTCAGTATCTGGTGTGATCAGAAAACCAGTCAGTATCTGGTGTGATCAGAAAACCAGTCAGTATCTGGTGTGATCAGAAAACCAGTCAGTATCTGGTGTGATCAGAAAACCAGTCAGTATCTGGTGTGATCAGAAAACCAGTCAGTATCTGGTGTGATCAGAACCAGTCAGTATCTGGTGTGGATCAGAAAACCAGTCAGTATCTGGTGTGATCAGAGAACCAGTCAGTATCTGGTGTGGATCAGAAAACCAGTCAGTATCTGGTGTGGATCAGAAAACCAGTCAGTATCTGGTGTGATCAGAAAACCAGTCAGTATCTGGTGTGATCAGAAAACCAGTCAGTATCTGGTGTGGATCAGAAAACCAGTCAGTATCTGGTGTGATCAGAGAACCAGTCAGTATCTGGTGTGGATCAGAAAACCAGTCAGTATCTGGTGTGGATCAGAAAACCAGTCAGTATCTGGTGTGATCAGAAAACCAGTCAGTATCTGGTGTGATCAGAAAACCAGTCAGTATCTGGTGTGGATCAGAAAACCAGTCAGTATCTGGTGTGATCAGAAAACCAGTCAGTATCTGGTGTGATCAGAAAACCAGTCAGTATCTGGTGTGATCAGAAAACCAGTCAGTATCTGGTGTGATCAGAAAACCAGTCAGTATCTGGTGTGATCAGAAAACCAGTCAGTATCTGGTGTGATCAGAAAACCAGTCAGTATCTGGTGTGATCAGAAAACCAGTCAGTATCTGGTGTGATCAGAAAACCAGTCAGTATCTGGTGTGATCAGAGAACCAGTCAGTATCTGGTGTGACCAGAAAACCAGTCAGTATCTGGTGTGATCAGAAAACCAGTCAGTATCTGGTGTGATCAGAAAACCAGTCAGTATCTGGTGTGATCAGAAAACCAGTCAGTATCTGGTGTGATCAGAAAACCAGTCAGTATCTGGTGTGATCAGAAAACCAGTCAGTATCTGGTGTGATCAGAAAACCAGTCAGTATCTGGTGTGATCAGAAAACCAGTCAG
Organism: Oncorhynchus masou masou; assembly: GCF_036934945.1. Taxonomy (NCBI): domain Eukaryota; kingdom Metazoa; phylum Chordata; class Actinopteri; order Salmoniformes; family Salmonidae; genus Oncorhynchus; species Oncorhynchus masou. The sequence continues at coordinate 71,983,286 of NC_088226.1, forward strand.
TATCTGGTGTGATCAGAACCAGTCAGTATCTGGTGTGATCAGAAAACCAGTCAGTATCTGGTGTGACCAGAAAACCAGTCAGTATCTGGTGTGATCAGAACCAGTCAGTATCTGGTGTGATCAGAAAACCAGTCAGTATCTGGTGTGATCAGAAAACCAGTCAGTATCTGGTGTGATCAGAAAACCAGTCAGTATCTGGTGTGATCAGAAAACCAGTCAGTATCTGGTGTGATCAGAAAACCAGTCAGTATCTGGTGTGATCAGAAAACCAGTCAGTATCTGGTGTGATCAGAACCAGTCAGTATCTGGTGTGATCAGAAAACCAGTCAGTATCTGGTGTGACCAGAAAACCAGTCAGTATCTGGTGTGATCAGAACCAGTCAGTATCTGGTGTGATCAGAAAACCAGTCAGTATCTGGTGTGATCAGAAAACCAGTCAGTATCTGGTGTGATCAGAAAACCAGTCAGTATCTGGTGTGATCAGAACCAGTCAGTATCTGGTGTGACTTCCATTTGCCTCAGGCAGCACCACACATCTCCTTCACATAGAGTTGATCAGGCTGTTGATCGTGGCCTGTGGAATGTTGTCCCACTCCTCTTCAACGGCTGTGTGAAGTTGCTGGATATTGGCGGGAATTGGAACACGCTGTCGTACACGTCAATCCAGAGCATCCCAAACATGCTCAGGGGGTATCATGCCAGGTGAGTATGGAGGCCGTGGAAGAACTGGGACATTTTCAGCTTCCAGGAATTGTGTCCAGATCCTTGCGACATTGGGCTGTGTATTATCATGCTGAAACATGAGGTGATGGAGGAGGATGAATGGCACGGCAACGGGCCACAGGATCTCATCACGGTATCTCTGTGCATTCAAATTGCAAATCGATAAAAATGCAGTTGTGTTCGTTGTCGGTAGCTTATACCTGCCCATACCATAACCCCACCGTCACCATGGGGGCACTCTGTTCACAACGTTGACATCAGCAAACCGCTCGTCTACACAACGCCATAAACGCCGTCTGCCATCTGCCCGGTACACATGAAACCGGGATTCATCCGTGAAGACCACACTTCTCCAGCGACCATCGAAGGTGAACATTTGCCCACGGAAATCGGTTACGACGTCGAACTGCAATCAGGGTCAAGACGACGGGCCCACAGATGAGCAGTTTCTGCAGAAATGATTTTGGTTGTGCAAACCCAGATTCATCAGCTGTACAAGTGACTGGTCTGCGGTTGTGAGGCCCGGTTAAACGTACTGCCAAATTCTCTAAAATGATGGAGGCGGCTCATGGTATAGAAATGAAACATTAAATGCTCTGGCTCTGGTGGACATTCCTGCAGTCAACATGCCAAATGTGTTGTGCGACAAAACTGCACATTTTAGAATGTGCTTTTATTGTCCCCAGCACAAGGTGCACCTGTGTAATGATGATGGTGTATTCAACAAGCTTCTTGATATGCCACACCTGTCAGGTGCATGGATTATATTGGCAAAAGGAGAAATACTCACTAACAGAGATATAAACAATTTGAAAGAAATAAGATTTTTTTTGTGCGTTTGGAACATTTCTGGGATCTTTTATTTCAGCCCATGAACGTGGGACCAACACGTGTCATGTTGAGTCTATATTTTTCGATCGGTGTACTAAAATAAAAGGGTATTACTGTCAAGGACGTTGGATAAAAGTGTCATTACTTGAGCATTGCTTAATGCAGTGTTTCCCAATCCTGGGCCCGGGGAACGAAAGGAGTGCAAACTAACACATTTGATTCAATGAAAGGCTTGATGAGGAGCTGATGAGTGCAATAATGTGTTTTAGTACCAGGACAAAGACACACCATGTAGGACCAGGATAATGTTTTAGTACTAGAGCAAAGACACACCATGTAGGACCAGGATAATGTTTTAGTACTAGAGCAAAGACACACCATGTAGGACCAGGATAATGTTTAGCACTAGAGCAAAGACACACCATGTAGGACCAGGATAATGTTTTAGTACTAGAGCAAAGACACACCATGTTGGACCAGAATAATGTTTAGCACTAGAGCAAAGACACACCATGTAGGACCAGGATAATGTTTTAGTACTAGAGCAAAGACACACCATGTAGGACCAGGATAATGTTTAGCACTAGAGCAAAGACACACCATGTTGGACCAGGATAATGTTTAGCACTAGAGCAAAGGCACACCATGTAGGACCAGGATAATGTTTTAGTACTAGAGCAAAGACACACCACGTAGGACCAGGATAATGCTTTAGTATGAGAGCAAAGACACACCACGTAGGACCAGGATAATGCTTTAGTACTAGAGCAAAGACACACCATGTAGGACCAGGATAATGTTTAGCACTAGAGCAAAGACACACCACGTAGGACCAGGATAATGCTTTAGTACTAGAGCAAAGACACACCACGTAGGACCAGGATAATGTTTTAGTACTACAGCAAAGACACACCACGTAGGACCAGGATAATGTTTTAGTACTACAGCAAAGACACACCATGTAGGACCAGGATAATGTTTTAGTACTAGAGCAAAGACACACCACGTAGGACCAGGATAATGCTTTAGCACTAGAGCAAAGACACACCATGTAGGACCAGGATAATGTTTTAGTACTAGAGCAAAGACACACCATGTAGGACCAGGATAATGTTTTAGTACTAGAGCAAAGACACACCATGTAGGACCAGGATAATGTTTTAGTACTAGAGCAAAGACACACCATGTAGGACCAGGATAATGTTTTAGTACTAGAGCAAAGACACACCACGTAGGACCAGGATAATGCTTTAGCACTAGAGCAAAGACACACCATGTAGGACCAGGATAATGCTTAGCACTAGAGCAAAGACACACCATGTAGGACCAGGATAATGTTTTAGTACTAGAGCAAAGACACACCATGTAGGACCAGGATAATGTTTAGTACTAGAGCAAAGACACACCACGTAGGACCAGGATAATGCTTTAGTACTAGAGCAAAGACACACCATGTAGGACCAGGATAATGTTTTAGTACTACAGCAAAGACACACCACGTAGGACCAGGATAATGTTTTAGTACTAGAGCAAAGACACACCATGTGTCTCTTTATGTGGTGTTGTGTTGTCTCTGTGTTTTTCCTTATTTAAAAAATTTAATAAAAAAAACACAGGAATCCATGGATTTACTCAGTAATCTTGGCCATCCTATGTCAAATGCTTTGAACGGATTATGATCGAGACAGATTTTCTTAAGAGAATTATGTGCATAAATGAACGTATTAACTTTTACCCCTTGGTCAAAACATGGGTTTTTGATTGGCCACCCTAGAAAAGGTCAGTGGGCTGTCAGACCGACTCACCGGGAGGTTGCAGGGCTTGCTGTTGACTTTCACACACAGGTTGGATGGGAAATGGTCTTCCTGGGCACAGCTCGTCTCTGACAAACAAAACCTGGAACCACGGATCAATAACAAATAACGGAGATTAATAAAATCGATAGGAATACCACAGAGATTAATAAAATCGATAGGAATACCACAGAGATTAATACAATCGATAGGAATACCACAGAGATTAATAAAATCGATAGGAATACCACAGAGATTAATACAATCGATAGGAATACCACAGAGATTAATACAATCGATAGGAATACCACAGAGATGAATAAAATCGATAGGAATACCACAGAGATGAATAAAATCGATAGGAATACCACAGAGATGAATCAAATCGATAGGAATACCACAGAGATGAATAAAATCGATAGGAATACCACAGAGATGAATAAAATCGATAGGAATACCACAGAGATGAATAAAATCGATAGGAATACCACAGAGATGAATAAAAATCGATAGGAATACCACAGAGATGAATAAAATCGATAGGAATACCACAGAGATGAATAAAATCGATAGGAATACCACAGAGATGAATAAAATCGATAGGAATACCACAGAGATGAATAAAATCGATAGGAATACCACAGAGATGAATAAAATCGATAGGAATACCACAGAGATGAATAAAATCGATAGGAATACCACAGAGATTAATAAAATCGATAGGAATACCACAGAGATTAATAAAATCGATAGGAATACCACAGAGATTAATAAAATCGATAGGAATACCACAGAGATGAATCAAATCGATAGGAATACCACAGAGATGAATAAAATCGATAGGAATACCACAGAGATGAATAAAATCGATAGGAATACCACAGAGATGAATAAAATCGATAGGAATACCACAGAGATTAATAAAATCGATAGGAATACCACAGAGATTAATAAAATCGATAGGAATACCACAGAGATTAATAAAATCGATAGGAATACCACAGAGATGAATAAAATCGATAGGAATACCACAGAGATGAATAAAATCGATAGGAATACCACAGAGATGAATAAAATCGATAGGAATACCACAGAGATGAATAAAATTGATAGGAATACCACAGATGAATAAAAATCGATAGGAATACCACAGAGATTAATAAAATCGATAGGAATACCACAGAGATGAATAAAATCGATAGGAATACCACAGAGATGAATAAAAATCGATAGGAATACCACAGAGATGAATAAAATCGATAGGAATACCACAGAGATTAATAAAATCGATAGGAATACCACAGAGATGAATAAAATCGATAGGAATACCACAGAGATGAATAAAATCGATAGGAATACCACAGAGATGAATAAAAATCGATAGGAATACCACAGAGATTAATAAAATCGATAGGAATACCACAGAGATGAATAAAATTGATAGGAATACCACAGATAAAAATCGATAGGAATACCACAGAGATTAATAAAATCGATAGGAATACCACAGAGATGAATAAAATCGATAGGAATACCACAGAGATTAATAAAATCGATAGGAATACCACAGAGATGAATAAAATCGATAGGAATACCACAGAGATTAATAAAATCGATAGGAATACCACAGAGATTAATAAAATCGATAGGAATACCACAGAGATGAATAAAATCGATAGGAATACCACAGAGATTAATAAAATCGATAGGAATACCACAGAGATGAATAAAATCGATAGGAATACCACAGAGATTAATAAAATCGATAGGAATATACCACAGAGATTAATAAAATCGATAGGAATACCACAGAGATTAATAAAATCGATAGGAATACCACAGAGATTAATAAAATCGATAGGAATACCACAGAGATTAATAAAATCGATAGGAATACCACAGAGATTAATAACCAATTCAAAAATCACAGACACGTCAATAAACAATTGACAGGCAGTCATATTTCTTTTTAAAGAGAGAGTGATCCCCAAAAAAGACCACAACAAAATATTTTCTGTCTTTGGGAGATGATATATATATATATAATATATATATATATATACACAAAAAAATATCTACACACAATACCCCATAACGACAAAGTGAAAACATGCTATTTTTTCTAATGAAATACAGAAATCTAATTTATATCTAACACCATACACCCCTCAGTCAATACTTTGTAGAAGCACCTTTTTCAGCGATTACAGCTGTGAGTCTTTCTGGTTGTCTCTAAGAGCTGTGAGTCTTTCTGGGTCAGTCTCTAAGAGCTGTGAGTCTTTCTGGGTCAGTCTCTAAGAGCTGTGAGTCTTTCTGGGTCAGTCTCTAAGAGCTGTGAGTCTTTCTGGGTCAGTCTCTAAGAGCTGTGAGTCTTTCTGGGTCAGTCTCTAAGAGCTGTGAGTCTTTCTGGGTCAGTCTCTAAGAGCTGTGAGTCTTTCTGGGTAATTATCTAAGAGCTGTGGGTCTTTCAGGGTGAGTCTCTAAGAGCTGTGGGTCTTTCTGGGTAAGTCTCTAAGAGATGTGGGTCTTTCTGGGTGAGTCTAAGAGCTGTGAGTCTTTCTGGGTAAGTCTCTAAGAGTGATTACAGCTGTGAGTCTTTCTGGGTAAGTCTCTAAGAGTGATTACAACTGTGAGTCTTTCAGGGTAAGTCTAAGAGCTGTGAGTCTGTTTGGGTAAGGCTCTAAGAGCTTTACACACCTGGATTGTGCAACATTTGTCCATGTATTCTTTAAAAAAATCTTCAAGCTCTTTCAAATTGGTTGTTGATCATTGCTAGACAACCATTTTCAGGTCTTTTCAAGTAGATTTAAGTCAAAACTGTAACTCGGCCACTCAGGAACATGCCCTGTCTTCTTGGTAAGCAACTCCAGTGTAGATATGGCTTTGTGTTTTAGGTTGTTGTCCTGCTGAAAGGTGAATTCATCTCCCAGTGTCTGATGGGAAGCAACTCCAGTGTAGATTTGGCCTTGTGTTCTAGGTTGTTGTCCTGCTGAAAGGTGAATTCATCTCCCAGTGTCTGATGGGAAGCAGACTGAAGCAGGGTTTCCTCTAGGATTTTGCCTGTTTATCTCCAGTCCATTTACTTTTTATCCTGAAAAACTCCCCAGTCCTTAATTACAAGCATACCCTTAACATGATGCAGCCACCTCTGAGCTTGAAAATATGGCGAGTGGTACTCAGTAATGTGCTGTATTGGACTTGCCCCAAACATAACACTTTGTATTCAGAACATAAAATTAATTGCAGTATTACTTTAGTACCTTTTTGAAAAATGGATGCTTTTGAAAAAAATATATCCTGTACAGGCTTCCTTCCTTTCACTCTGTCAATTAGGTTAGTATTGTGGAGTAACTACAATGTTGTTGATCCATCATCAGTTTTCTCCTGTCACAGCCATTAAACTCTTTAACTGTTTTAAAGTCACCATTGGCCTCATGATGAATTCACTGACAGGTTTCCTTCCTCTCCGGCAACTGAGTTAGGAAGGACGCCTGTATCTTTGTAGTGACTGGGTGTATTAATATATCCCATTTAGCAGACGCTTTTGTCCAAAGCGACTTACAAGTCGGCTGGGGCCACTACTTTTACATATGGGTGGCCCCAGCGGGAATCGAACCCACGACGCTTGGCGTTGCAAGCGCCATGCTCTACCGACTGAGCCACACAGGACCCGTGTATTGATACACCATCCAAACTGTAATTAATAACTTCACCATGCTCAAAGTTATATTCAAATGCCTGTAAGGTGCTCTTTGCAAGGCATTGGAAAACCTCCCTGGTCTGTGGTTAAATCGGTGTTTGTTCAACTGAGGGACCTTACAGATAATTGTATGTGTAGGGAGTACAGAGAGGATGTGTTCATTTAAAATGCATGCAACTTATTATGTGACTTGTTAAGCAAATGTTTACTCCTGAACTGATTTCGGCTTGACATAACAAAGAGGTTGAATACTTATAGGCTCAATATATGTAATCTTTTACATTTTTTTTTAAAATAATTTGAAAAAGTTTTTAAAAACATAATTCCACTTTGACATTATGGGTTATTGTGTGTAAAGCAGTGCCCCCCCCCCCAAAAAAAAAGTACATCTAAATGTAATCCATTTTAAAAACCAGTCTGTAAAACAACAAAATGTGGAAAAAATTCAAGGGGTGTGAATACTTGCTCCGTAAGAAGACAGGAGAGGCTTTTACCTTAACTGAACCTGCACCGCAAAGTCACACTTGGTCCCAGAGATGTCCCTGTAGAGACAGAGAGACATACGGTTTAGGTGACAAGTCAGGTTGACAGTGATTTGGAGAGCAAATGGCAACGAGCAAAAAATAACCATAGAATTAAAACTAGCTGGGAAGGCATTGTTATCCCGTTATCCAATGGGAAGGCATTGTTATCCCGTTATCCAATGGGAAAACATTGTTATCCAATGGGAAGGCATTGTTATCCCGTTATCCAATGGGAAGGCATTGTTATCCCATTATCCAATGGGAAGGCATTGTTATCCCGTTATCCAATGGGAAGGCATTGTTATCCCGTTATCCAATGGGAAGGCATTGTTAAACCGTTATCCCATTATCCAATGGGAAGGCATTGTTATCCCGTTATCCAATGGGAAGGCATTGTTATCCCGTTATCCAATGGGAAGGCATTGTTATCCAGTTATCCAATGGGAAGGCATTGATATCCCGTCATCCAATGGGAAGGCATTGTTATCCAATGGGAAGGCATTGTTATCCAGTTATCCAATGGGAAGGCATTGTTATCCAGTTATCCAATGCGAGTTCCAAATATTGTTACGAGCAATAGGATCACGTGTACTGCATGCATCGATTTGCAGTTTATTAAAACAGTATTTTTTGTACATATCTATCGAAAATGACACCCAGTGCGTGTATAAATTGAAACCAGTCACATCCTGTTTCTGCCAGCAGGAGAGAGACTGACGACAGAGACGTTCTAGTGGTGTAGAGAGGGGTGTGGTCTAGATAGGGGTGTGGTGTGTCCTAGTGGTGTAGGTAGGGGTGTGTCCTCAGCGGTCTAGATAGGGGTGTGGTGTGTCCTAGTGGTGTAGATAGGGGTGTGTCCTCAGCGGTCTAGATAGGGGTGTGGTGTGTCCTAGTGGTGTAGATAGGGGTGTGTCCTCAGCGGTCTAGATAGGGGTGGGGTGTGTCCTCAGCGGTCTAGATAGGGGTGAGGTGTGTCCTCAGCGGTCTAGATAGGGGTGTGGTGTGTCCTAGTGGTGTAGGTAGGGGTGTGTCCTCAGCGGTCTAGATAGGGGTGTGGTGTGTCCTAGTGGTGTAGATAGGGGTGTGTCCTCAGCGGTCTAGATAGGGGTGTGGTGTGTCCTAGTGGTGTAGATAGGGGTGTGTCCTCAGCGGTCTAGATAGGGGTGGGGTGTGTCCTCAGCGGTCTAGATAGGGGTGAGGTGTGTCCTCAGCGGTCTAGATAGGGGTGTGGTGTGTCCTAGTGGTGTAGGTAGGGGTGTGTCCTCAGCGGTCTAGATAGGGGTGTGGTGTGTCCTAGTGGTGTAGATAGGGGTGTGTCCTCAGCGGTCTAGATAGGGGTGTGGTGTGTCCTAGTGGTGTAGATAGGGGTGTGTCCTCAGCGGTCTAGATAGGGGTGGGGTGTGTCCTCAGCGGTCTAGATAGGGGTGTGGTGTGTCCTAGTGGTGTAGGTAGGGGTGTGTCCTCAGCGGTCTAGATAGGGGTGTGGTGTGTCCTAGTGGTGTAGATAGGGGTGTGTCCTCAGCGGTCTAGATAGGGGTGTGGTGTGTCCTAGTGGTGTAGATAGGGGTGTGTCCTCAGCGGTCTAGATAGGGGTGGGGTGTGTCCTCAGCGGTCTAGATAGGGGTGAGGTGTGTCCTCAGCGGTCTAGATAGGGGTGTGGTGTGTCCTAGTGGTGTAGGTAGGGGTGTGTCCTCAGCGGTCTAGATAGGGGTGTGGTGTGTCCTAGTGGTGTAGATAGGGGTGTGTCCTCAGCGGTCTAGATAGGGGTGTGGTGTGTCCTAGTGGTGTAGATAGGGGTGTGTCCTCAGCGGTCTAGATAGGGGTGGGGTGTGTCCTCAGCGGTCTAGATAGGGGTGGGGTGTGTCCTCAGCGGTCTAGATAGGGGTGTGTCCTCAGCGGTCTAGATAGGGGTGTGGTGTGTCCTAGTGGTGTAGATAGGGGTGTGTCCTCAGCGGTCTAGATAGGGGTGTGGTGTGTCCTAGTGGTGTAGATAGGGGTGTGTCCTCAGCGGTCTAGATAGGGGTGGGGTGTGTCCTCAGCGGTCTAGATAGGGGTGGGGTGTGTCCTCAGCGGTCTAGATAGGGGTGTGTCCTCAGCGGTCTAGATAGGGGTGTGGTGTGTCCTAGTGGTGTAGACAGGGGTGTGTTCTAGTGGTCTAGTTAGGGGTGTGGTCTAGATAGGGGTGTGGTCTAGATAGGGGTGTGGTCTAGTGGTGTAGATAGGGGTGTGTTCTAGTGGTGTAGATAGGGGTGTGTTCTAGCGGTCTAGATAGGGGTGTGTTCTAGCGGTCTAGATAGGGGTGTGTTCTAGCGGTCTAGATAGGGGTGTGTTCTAGCGGTGTAGATAGGGGTGTGTTCTAGCGGTGTAGATAGGGGTGTGTTCTAGCGGTGTAGATAGGGGTGTGTTCTAGCGGTGTAGATAGGGGTGTGTTCTAGCGGTGTAGATAGGGTTGTGTTCTAGCGGTGTAGATAGGGGTGTGTTCTAGCGGTGTAGATAGGGGTGTGTTCTAGCGGTGTAGATAGGGGTGTGTTCTAGCGGTGTAGATAGGGGTGTGTTCTAGCGGTGTAGATAGGGGTGTGTTCTAGCGGTGTAGATAGGGGTGTGTTCTAGCGGTGTAGATAGGGGTGTGTTCTAGCGGTGTAGATAGGGGTGTGTTCTAGCGGTGTAGATAGGGGTGTGTTCTAGCGGTGTAGATAGGGGTGTGTTCTAGCGGTGTAGATAGGGGTGTGTTCTAGCGGTGTAGATAGGGGTCAGTCTTACATGGAGCTGCTGATCTGCTGGACCTGCTGGGGCGTCAATGCAAAGGCATAACACGTCTCCTGAAACCGCTGACTGTTGTCTGAGGCTGAGGACGAGAGAGAGAGAGAACTAGAACAATTTCATCCTACCAACCCCCCCCCCCCTCCCCTCCCACAAGAAAGAACACAGTCAGTACGAAAATGGAGAAGTTCACAACTGAAAACTAGACAAACTTCAGTTACAGCCGTTACAATGCCGGTTACGCTGTGGGTTACCAAGAGATGGGACGGATATGAATATGATATGAATATATGATATGGATATGATAATAATATGAATATGATATGAATAAGATATGGGTATGAATATGATATGAATATGCTGTGACTATGATATAGCATAGTCATATATGCATATGATATGTATATGATATGATATGGATATGAAATGAATATGATATTAAATTAATATGATATGTATATGATATGGATATGAAATGAATATGAAATTAATATTAAATGAATATGATGTGAAATGAATATTAAATTAATATGATATGGATATGAATATGATATGAAAATTATATGAATATGATATGAAAATGATATGGGTATGAATATGAAATGAAAATTAAATGAATATGATATGAAATGAATATGATATGAATATTACATGAAAATGATATGAATATGATATGGATATGAATATTAAATGAATATTAAATGAATATGACATGAAATGAATATGATATTAAATGAATATGACATGAATATGATATGAATATGATGAATATGAATATTAAATGAATATTAAATGAATATGACATGAAATGAATATGATATTAAATGAATATGAAAATGACATGAATATGATATGAATATGAAATTGATATTAAATTAATATGAATATGATATGGGATGATATGAATATGAGAATGATATGAATATTAAATGAATATTACATTAATATGATATGATATTAATATGAAATGAATATTAAATGAATATGATATGGATATGAATATTAAATTAATATGATTATGATATGGATATGAATATTAAATATGATATGAATATGATATGAATATTCAATTAATATGAATATGATATGAATATTAAATTAATATGATATGCATATGATTATGATATGGATATGAATGTTAAATTAATATGAATATGACATGAATATGATATGAATATTAAATGAATATGAATATGATAGGAATATGGTTATATAGATTGTGTATGTGTGACCATTCAGAGGGTGAACGGGCAAAACTAAATATTTAAGTGCCTTGGAATGAGGTTTGGTAGTAGGTGCCAGGCGCACCGATTTGAGTGTGTCAAGAACTGCAACGCTGCTGGGGGTTTTTAAGCTTGTGTATCAACGGCAGGGTAGCCTAGTGGTTAGAGCGTTGGACTAGTAACCGGAAGGTTGCAAGTTCAAACCCCCGAGCTGACAAGGTACAAATCTGTCGTTCTGCCCCTGAACAGGCAGTTAACCCACTGTTCCCAGGCCGTCATTGAAAATAAGAATTTGTTCTTAACTGACTTGCCTGGTTAAATAAAGGTTAAATAAAAAAATGGTCCACCACCCAAAAGAACATCCAGCCAACTTGACACAACTGTGGGGAAGCATTGGAGCCAACATGGGGCCAGCATCCCTGTGGAACGCTTTCGACACCTTGTAGAGTCCATGTCCCGTACTAATTGAGGCTGTTCTGAGTGCAATATTAGGAAGGTGTTCTTAATGTTTTGTACACTCAGTGTGTCTAAGTCTAAGCACCACTTACCCAGGCTGGTGGGTTTGATGAGCTCATCCAACATGTCGTAGAAGGGCAGCCTCTGGAGATTCACGTCAGGGTGTACGGGGTGAAGGCCCAGCTCGTGTTTGGGCACCAGCAGAGAGCCAGGCGAGGGGGATCCGTGGCTGTCGAACCCCAGCGAGGTGAGGCCTCCGGGCAGGCTGGAGGTGGAGTGGACACTGGGCAGGGCCAGATCCACCGGAGACAGCATTTTGGCGGGGAAGCGGCGTCTATACAGCTCCTTCACCTTCATCTGGACAGCGGGGCTGCAGCCGGCCTTGAGGAGGTGCAGGGCTTTGGTCAACAGTTGATGTTTGCGACCGTGTTTGTTGCGTCCTGCGTAGCCGAGTAACACTTGTAGCTCTGAAACACGAAGGCTCATCACCATTTGCTTTGGGAGGAAGGAAAGACAAAAATAATGGACTTAAAAATCAGCATTATTGCTTCACAGTACTATAAACATGGAGGATAACAGGACACACGAGTAGAACAACTAAAATTAATTTACATACTGTTTTACCCACTTCTTATGTATATACTGTATTCTAGTCAAGGCCTGTCCTATTTAACTACTACTGTCCACTTCATATGTATATACTGTATTCTAGTCACGGCCTGTCCTATTTAACTACTACTGTCCACTTCATATGTATATACTGTATTCTAGTCAAGGCCTGTCCTATTTAACTACTACTGTCCACTTCATGTGTATATACTGTATTCTAGTCCAGGCCTGTCCTATTTAACTACTACTGTCCACTTCATATGTATATACTGTATTCTAGTCAAGGCCTGTCCTATATAACTACTACTGTCCACTTCATATGTATATACTGTATTCTAGTCAAGGCCTGTCCTATTTAACTACTACTGTCCACTTCATATGTATATACTGTATTCTAGTCATGGTTCATCCTATATAACTATTGCTGTACATCTACTATTCTATACACGTATTCGTCATAGATATGTGACTCATTTCATGCCTTCTGGGACAGAAATGCCTTCTGGGACAGAAATGCCTTCTGGGACAGAAATGCCTTCTGGGGAAGAAATGCCTTCTGGGACAGAAATGCCTTCTGGGACATGTGAACTTTCCTTAATAACAAACGTGTCATCTGTAAATACGAATACAATTGTTAAAATGACAAGCCTGGTTGGTTTAGCCAGAGGGAGGAAACAAAAAGGACAGGAACCTTCCCGCTAGCCATGATTGGCTGAGATAATGGGGATGGGCTGGACATGCAGAGAGATGAGTTCTGATTGGTCTGCCATGAAGCATGCTCAGTACGTGCAGATAATCCTTTCGAACGTGTCTTTTCATAATGACATCACGTAGTAGAACTGCAAAAGGTGTTGCTCTCCACTTTCTGGAGGACCGAGGTTTGAAATCAATGGAATTAGAGTATGACTGCTAAAGAGATGGAGAAGGTTCTGGCGTTTGATTGCAAATATGCAGACAGAGTCAATAAAAGCGAACACACAGAGAAGGCTGTTGTGTAAAACCTCCGGATTACATCTTCAAACTTAAGGGCAACCTGACAGAGGGAGAAGCGTCCATCCATGTATACAAGGATGAGAGTCTAGCTAGCTACATTTTCAGTAATTACACGTTTCTAATTTTAGTCAGAAAGTCGTTTTCATTTCAAGTTCAAGTGTACTGTTAGCTTGCTAGCTAAAGTTAGCCGGCTGGCTTGCTAACGTTCCGTGTACGATCTGTGTAGGAAAATTATTTGTATCTGAGAGCAATTTGCATTGCTAGTTATAGCCTAAGGTTAGCTAGCTAACATTGAACCCGGTTGGTTATCTACCGTCAGATTCATGCAGGATAGAAACTTTATGAGTTGAGATGATGGTTCAATGTTAAGCTAGCTAGCGACATGTCTAAACAAAAAGACTTCACTATGCAAATAACTATTTCAATAGAATGTTCATGATGTCACTGCGGTACGACTGCCGACAGACGTAGCTGGTAAATTCACTCTGGCTATCTACTCTGATTTCAGAGTTGTTTAGTACATGGCCTCACACGTAGCTAAAGCTTAAGAATGAACAATGCTGAATGGGCGAAGACAAAGAAGAGTTCTCCAGCAGTAGGTACCAAAACATTCCAAGGGCCATTTTCTCAAAAGTAAGGTTACAAGTTCATCAACTTACTAAGCAGAATTACTTTCCCCATTGTTCCTCAACTGTAGTGTATGATATAAAATGTTCTCTACTTTTATCCAATGTAAAAAAAATGTAATTTTTCTTTTTTAAACACAACTTCAAATTTTGCTACATAAAACCGAACCAGTCGGTCACATGTTCTATTCATATAGTCTACATCATTCCCATCCATCCATATACACACAGTACCAATCAAAAGTTGAAACCTACTCATTCAAGGATTTCTTTATTTTTACTATTTTCTATATTGTAGAATAATAGTGAAGACATCAAAACTATGAAATAACACATGGAAACAACAACAAAAAAAAGTGTTAAATCAAAACAAATTTTATATTCTTCAAAGTAGCCACATTTTGCATTGACGACGGCTTTCCATATTCTTGGCATTCTCTCAACCAGCTTCATGAGGTAGTCACCTGGAATGAATTTCAATTAACATGTGTCTTGTTTGGATTTGTGGAATTTATTTCCTTCTTAATGCGTTTCAGCCAGTCAGTTGTGTTGTGACAAGGTAGGGGGGGTATACAGAAGATAACCCTATTTGGTAAAAGACCAAGTCCATATTATGGCAAGAACAGCTCAAATAAGCAAAAAGAAACAACAGTCCATCATTACTTTAAGACATGAAGGTCAGTAGGTAAACAGATGACCACACAGCATGTGTGGTTCCCACTGTGAAGCATGGAGGAGGAGGTGTGATGAAGACATGAAGGTCAGTCAATCCGTAACGTTTCAAGAAATTTGAAAGTTCCTTCAAGTGCAGTTGCAAAAAAACATCAAGCGCTATGATGAAACTGTCTCTCATGAGGACCGCCACAGGAAAGGAAGACACAGAGTTACCTCAGAGGAGAAGTCTAGAAACTAAAGCTGTGGTTGTCTTCCTCTCAGACTTCCATGGACATGATGACGCTTCACCGAGACACGGTAGTGATGACACCATGGGCTTTGTTGATCTCTGCACCAGACCGGATGCTCTTTTTTAAATGTTATTTATCCGTTATCTTGCCAGCATACTTGGGCTTCAGGCAGAAGTCTTCACGCTTTTTGACGTATTTCAGAACTGCCATTTCCTCTGCTTGGAGAAACTGTGAAGTGGGCAGGGCAGTTCTTCTCTTACAGCAGAGTCTGAACATCAGACAGGATGACATTGTCTCCCACAATCTGTGCAATGGTTACTGCTATAGGTTTCAGGCTGCTTACCACTCTCTCCCAAAATACATCTTCCAGGAGGATCCTCTTGATGGGGCTGTCCATATCGGCAGACTGTGATATGGCCATTTCTTAGAGAGGCTCCTTCCCCTCCAGGAGAAACCAGATGACAACACCACCCCAACGGGTGTTGCTGTGCAGCCTCAACATTTTCCTCTCACTTTACTTGGTGAGGGAGATAACTGCTTTAACTTGATGACCCTTCACCTACCTAACCATTTCCTTGGCTCTCTTGTAGATTCTATCCATTGTTTTCAGTGCCATGATGTCCTTGAGGAGCAGATTCAATGCATGAGCAGCACAGCCAATGGGTGTGATGTGAGGGTAGGACTCCTTCCACTTTAGACCAAGCAGTCTTCATGTTCCCATCATTGTCTGTTTACCACTGCAAATACCTTCTGTGGTCCAAGATCATTGATGACGCCTTCAGCTCATCTGCAATGCAACCAGTGTGTCTGTTGTCCTGTCTGTCTTCTCAGCTAGCAGGCTCAAGCAAGCTAAAAACCCACATGGTAGTTTTTTTTTGCTAACTAACAGAAATTGTTAACAAGTTAGAAATGATTTAAACACACTTTGCTGTAGGCTACGATTTACTAGTTAACAAAAAATAAATAATTTATGTCATAATATATTCACCCCACCCAGTATTGTAATCAAAACTTACCAGAAAGCATGTAGTCCTTGGCTCAGACAGTGTACTAGTGTGGGCTCAATAGCATCTCGTTAGTGTGCAAGATGTTAAAGAATCAGCTGTACATGTTATGGAAGAATGCACTGTGAGGGTTGCAATTCCATTGAATTGGGGATAGTTTGACCAAATAGGAAGTTAAACCCTGGAATTAAACTATGAAAATTCAGGACATTTTTTTGACCCTTTGCAACCCAAGAGGTGACCAAGAACCCGATGGTCACTCTGACAGAGCTCCCGAGTTCCTCTTTGGAGATGGGAGAACCTTCCAGAAGGACAGCCATCTCTGCAGCACTCCACCAATCAGGCCTTTACGGTAGAGTGGTCAGACGGAAGCCACTCCTCAGTAAAAAGGCACATGACAGCCTGCTTGGAGTTTGCCAAAAGGCGCCTAAAGGACTCTCAGACCATGAGAAAGACTCTCTGGTCTGATGAAACCAAGATTGAACTCTTTGGACCTGAAAGCCAAGCGTCACGTCTGGAGGAAACCTGGCACCATCCCTACGGTGAAGCATGGCGGTGGCAGCATCACGTCTGGAGGAAACCTGGCACCATCCCTATGTTGAAGCATGGTAGTGGTGCAGCATCATGCTGTAGGGATGTTTTTCAGTAGCAAGGACTGGGAGACTAGTCAGGATCAAGGGAAAGACAAACGGAGTAAAATACAGAGAGAGACGCTTGATGAAAACCTGCTCCAAAGCGCTCAGGACCTCAGACTGTGGTGAAAGTTCACCTTTCCAACAGGACAACGACACTAAGCACACAGCCAAGACAACGCAGCAGTGGTCTCTGAATATCCTTGGCCGGGACTTGATGTGACCATTTGCCTCATGCAGCACGAAACATTTCCTTCAAATAGAGTTGATCAGGCTGTTGATCCTCTTCAATGGCTCTGCATACCTCAGTGGTAAACAGTCAGGACAGGGTGCTATGGGTTCCTCCCTACTACCTCAGAGGACTGGTAAACAGCTAGTCAGGACAGGATGCTATGGGTTCCTCCCTACTACTTCAGAGGACTGGTAGACAGCTAGTCAGTGGACTGGTAGACAGCTAGTCAGTGGACTGGTAGACAGCTAGTCAGTGGACTGGTAGACAGCTAGTCAGTGGACTGGTAGACAGCTAGTCAGTGGACTGGTAGACAGCTAGTCAGTGGACTGGTAGACAGCTAGTCAGTGGACTGGTAGACAGCTAGTCAGTGGACTGGTAGACAGCTAGTCAGGACAGGATGTTATGGGTTCCTCCCTACTACCTCAGTGGACTGGTAGACAGCTAGTCAGTGGACTGGTAGACAGCTAGTCAGTGGACTGGTAGACAGCTAGTCAGTGGACTGGTAGACAGCTAGTCAGTGGACTGGTAGACAGCTAGTCAGTGGACTGGTAGACAGCTAGTCAGTGGACTGGTAGACAGCTAGTCAGTGGACTGGTAGACAGCTAGTCAGTGGACTGGTAGACAGCTAGTCAGGACAGGATGCTATGGGTTCCTCCCTACTACCTCAGAGGACTGGTAGACAGCTAGTCAGTGGACTGGTAGACAGCTAGTCAGTGGACTGGTAGACAGCTAGTCAGTGAACTGGTAGACAGCTAGTCAGGACAGGATGCTATGGGTTCCTCCCTACTACCTCAGTGGACTGGTAGACAGCTAGTCAGTGGACTGGTAGACAGCTAGTCAGTGGACTGGTAGACAGCTAGTCAGTGGACTGGTAGACAGCTAGTCAGGACAGGATGCTATGGGTTCCTCCCTACTACCTCAGAGGACTGGTAGACAGCTAGTCAGTGGACTGGTAGACAGCTAGTCAGTGGACTGGTAGACAGCTAGTCAGTGAACTGGTAGACAGCTAGTCAGGACAGGATGCTATGGGTTCCTCCCTACTACCTCAGTGGACTGGTAGACAGCTAGTCAGTGGACTGGTAGACAGCTAGTCAGTGGACTGGTAGACAGCTAGTCAGAGGACTGGAAGACAGCTAGTCAGTGGACTGGTAGACAGCTAGTCAGGACAGGATGCTATGGGTTCCTCCCTACTACCTCAGAGGACTGGTAGACAGCTAGTCAGTGGACTGGTAGATAGCTAGTCAGTGGACAGGTAGACAGCTAGTCAGTGGACTGGTATATAGCTAGTCAGGACAGGATGCTATGGGTTCCTCCCTACTACCTCAGAGGACTGGTAGACAGCTAGTCAGTGGACTGGTAGACAGCTAGTCAGTGGACTGGTAGATAGCTAGTCAGTGGACAGGTAGACAGCTAGTCAGTGGACTGGTATATAGCTAGTCAGGACAGGATGCTATGGGTTCCTCCCTACTACCTCAGAGGACTGGTAGACAGCTAGTCAGTGGACTGGTAGACAACTAGTCAGTGGACTGGTAGACAGCTAGTCAGTGGACTGGTAGATAGCTAGTCAGTGGACTGGTAGACAGCTAGTCAGTGGACTGGTAGATAGCTAGTCAGTGGACAGGTAGACAGCTAGTCAGTGGACTGGTAGACAGCTAGTCAGAGGACTGGAAGACAGCTAGTCAGTGGACTGGTATATAGCTAGTCAGGACAGGATGCTATGGGTTCCTCCCTACTACCTCAGTGGACTGGTAGACAGCTAGTCAGGACAGGATGCTATGGGTTCCTCACTACTACCTCAGAGGACTGGGAGACAACTAGTCAGTGGACTGGTAGACAGCTAGTCAGAGGACTGGTAGATAGCTAGTCAGTGGATTGGTAGACAGCTAGTCAGAGGACTGGTAGACAGCTAGTCAGAGGACTGGTAGACAGCTAGTCAGTGGACTGGTAGACAGCTAGTCAGAGGACTGGTAGACAGCTAGTCAGTGGACTGGTAGACAGCTAGTCAGCGGACTGGTAGACAGCTAGTCAGTGGACAGGTAGACAGCTAGTCAGTGGACAGGTAGACAGCTAGTCAGTGGACTGGTAGACAGCTAGTCAGAGGACTGGTAGACAGCTAGTCAGTGGACAGGTAGACAGCTAGTCAGTGGACAGGTAGACAGCTAGTCAGTGGACAGGTAGACAGCTAGTC
Source organism: Oncorhynchus masou masou (assembly GCF_036934945.1). Lineage (NCBI taxonomy): Eukaryota > Metazoa > Chordata > Actinopteri > Salmoniformes > Salmonidae > Oncorhynchus > Oncorhynchus masou. Next base: position 72,002,485 of record NC_088226.1, read on the forward strand.
AGTGGACAGGTAGACAGCTAGTCAGTGGACAGGTAGACAGCTAGTCAGTGGACTGGTAGATAGCTAGTCAGTGGACTGGTAGATAGCTAGTCAGTGGACAGGTAGACAGCTAGTCAGTGGACTGGTATATAGCTAGTCAGTGGACTGGTAGACAGCTAGTCAGTGGACTGGTAGACAGCTAGTCAGTGGACTGGTAGACAGCTAGTCAGTGGACTGGTAGACAACTAGTCAGTGGACTGGTAGACAGCTAGTCAGTGGACTGGTAGACAACTAGTCAGTGGACTGGTAGACAGCTAGTCAGTGGACTGGTAGATAGCTAGTCAGGACAGGATGCTATGGGTTCCTCCCTACTACCTCAGAGGACTGGTAGACAGCTAGTCAGTGGACTGGTAGACAGCTAGTCAGCGGACTGGTAGACAGCTAGTCAGTGGACTGGTAGACAGCTAGTCAGTGAACTGGTAGACAGCTAGTCAGTGGACTGGTAGACAGCTAGTCAGTGGACTGGTAGACAGCTAGTCAGGACAGGATGCTATGGGTTCCTCCCTACTACCTCAGTGGACTGGTAGACAGCTAGTCAGTGGACTGGTAGACAGCTAGTCAGAGGACTGGTAGACAGCTAGTCAGTGGACTGGTAGACAGCTAGTCAGAGGACTGGTAGACAGCTAGTCAGTGGACTGGTAGACAGCTAGTCAGTGGACTGGTAGACAGCTAGTCAGTGGACTGGTAGACAGCTAGTCAGTGGACTGGTAGACAGCTAGTCAGGACAGGATGCTATGGGTTCCTCCCTACTACCTCAGTGGACTGGTAGACAGCTAGTCAGTGGACTGGTAGACAGCTAGTCAGAGGACTGGTAGACAGCTAGTCAGTGGACTGGTAGACAGCTAGTCAGAGGACTGGTAGACAGCTAGTCAGTGGACTGGTAGACAGCTAGTCAGTGGACTGGTAGACAGCTAGTCAGTGGACTGGTAGACAGCTAGTCAGTGGACTGGTAGACAGCTAGTCAGTGGACTGGTAGATAGCTAGTCAGTGGACTGGTAGACAGCTAGTCAGTGGACTGGTAGACAGCTAGTCAGTGGACTGGTAGACAGCTAGTCAGTGGACTGGTAGACAGCTAGTCAGTGGACTGGTAGACAGCTAGTCAGTGGACTGGTAGATAGCTAGTCAGTGGACTGGTAGACAGCTAGTCAGTGGACTGGTATATAGCTAGTCAGTGGACTGGTAGACAGCTAGTCAGTGGACTGGTAGATAGCTAGTCAGTGGACTGGTAGACAGCTAGTCAGTGGATTGGTAGATAGCTAGTCAGTGGACTGGTAGACAGCTAGTCAGTGGACTGGTAGACAGCTAGTCAGTGGACTGGTATATAGCTAGTCAGTGGACTGGTAGACAGCTAGTCAGTGGACTGGTAGATAGCTAGTCAGTGGACTGGTAGACAGCTAGTCAGTGGATTGGTAGACAGCTAGTCAGTGGACTGGTAGACAGCTAGTCAGTGGACTGGTAGACAACTAGTCAGAGGACTGGTAGACAGCTAGTCAGTGGACAGGTAGACAGCTAGTCAGTGGACTGGTAGATAGCTAGTCAGTGGACAGGTAGACAGCTAGTCAGTGGACTGGTAGACAGCTAGTCAGTGGACTGGTAGACAGCTAGTCAGTGGACTGGTAGACAACTAGTCAGTGGACTGGTAGATAGCTAGTCAGGACAGGATGCTATGGGTTCCTCCCTACTACCTCAGTGGACTGGTAGACAGCTAGTCAGTGGACAGGTAGACAGCTAGTCAGTGGACAGGTAGACAGCTAGTCAGTGGACTGGTAGACAGCTAGTCAGTGGACTGGTAGACAGCTAGTCAGTGGACTGGTAGACAGCTAGTCAGTGGACTGGTAGACAGCTAGTCAGTGGACTGGTAGACAGCTAGTCAGTGGACTGGTAGACAGCTAGTCAGAGGACTGGTAGACAGCTAGTCAGTGGACAGGTAGACAGCTAGTCAGAGGACTGGTAGACAGCTAGTCAGTGGACTGGTAGACAGCTAGTCAGTGGACTGGTAGACAGCTAGTCAGGACAGGATGCTATGGGTTCCTCCCTACTACCTCAGAGGACTGGTAGACAGCTAGTCAGTGGACTGGTAGACAGCTAGTCAGTGGACTGGTAGACAGCTAGTCAGGACAGGATGCTATGGGTTCCTCCCTACTACCTCAGAGGACTGGTAGACAGCTAGTCAGTGGACAGGTAGACAGCTAGTCAGTGGACTGGTAGACAGCTAGTCAGAGGACTGGTAGACAGCTAGTCAGTGGACAGGTAGACAACTAGTCAGTGGACTGGTAGACAGCTAGTCAGAGGACTGGTAGACAGCTAGTCAGTGGACAGGTAGACAGCTAGTCAGAGGACTGGTAGACAGCTAGTCAGTGGACTGGTAGACAGCTAGTCAGTGGACTGGTAGACAGCTAGTCAGTGGACTGGTAGACAGCTAGTCAGTGGACTGGTAGACAGCTAGTCAGTGAACTGGTAGACAGCTAGTCAGAGGACTGGTAGACAGCTAGTCAGGACAGGATGCTATGGGTTCCTCCCTACTACCTCAGAGGACTGGTAGACAGCTAGTCAGTGGACTGGTAGACAGCTAGTCAGCGGACTGGTAGACAGCTAGTCAGTGGACTGGTAGACAGCTAGTCAGTGAACTGGTAGACAGCTAGTCAGTGGACTGGTAGACAGCTAGTCAGTGGACTGGTAGACAGCTAGTCAGGACAGGATGCTATGGGTTCCTCCCTACTACCTCAGTGGACTGGTAGACAGCTAGTCAGTGGACTGGTAGACAGCTAGTCAGAGGACTGGTAGACAGCTAGTCAGTGGACTGGTAGACAGCTAGTCAGAGGACTGGTAGACAGCTAGTCAGTGGACTGGTAGACAGCTAGTCAGTGGACTGGTAGACAGCTAGTCAGTGGACTGGTAGACAGCTAGTCAGTGGACTGGTAGACAGCTAGTCAGGACAGGATGCTATGGGTTCCTCCCTACTACCTCAGTGGACTGGTAGACAGCTAGTCAGTGGACTGGTAGACAGCTAGTCAGAGGACTGGTAGACAGCTAGTCAGTGGACTGGTAGACAGCTAGTCAGAGGACTGGTAGACAGCTAGTCAGTGGACTGGTAGACAGCTAGTCAGTGGACTGGTAGACAGCTAGTCAGTGGACTGGTAGACAGCTAGTCAGTGGACTGGTAGACAGCTAGTCAGTGGACTGGTAGATAGCTAGTCAGTGGACTGGTAGACAGCTAGTCAGTGGACTGGTAGACAGCTAGTCAGTGGACTGGTAGACAGCTAGTCAGTGGACTGGTAGACAGCTAGTCAGTGGACTGGTAGACAGCTAGTCAGTGGACTGGTAGATAGCTAGTCAGTGGACTGGTAGACAGCTAGTCAGTGGACTGGTATATAGCTAGTCAGTGGACTGGTAGACAGCTAGTCAGTGGACTGGTAGATAGCTAGTCAGTGGACTGGTAGACAGCTAGTCAGTGGATTGGTAGATAGCTAGTCAGTGGACTGGTAGACAGCTAGTCAGTGGACTGGTAGACAGCTAGTCAGTGGACTGGTATATAGCTAGTCAGTGGACTGGTAGACAGCTAGTCAGTGGACTGGTAGATAGCTAGTCAGTGGACTGGTAGACAGCTAGTCAGTGGATTGGTAGACAGCTAGTCAGTGGACTGGTAGACAGCTAGTCAGTGGACTGGTAGACAACTAGTCAGAGGACTGGTAGACAGCTAGTCAGTGGACAGGTAGACAGCTAGTCAGTGGACTGGTAGATAGCTAGTCAGTGGACAGGTAGACAGCTAGTCAGTGGACTGGTAGACAGCTAGTCAGTGGACTGGTAGACAGCTAGTCAGTGGACTGGTAGACAACTAGTCAGTGGACTGGTAGATAGCTAGTCAGGACAGGATGCTATGGGTTCCTCCCTACTACCTCAGTGGACTGGTAGACAGCTAGTCAGTGGACAGGTAGACAGCTAGTCAGTGGACAGGTAGACAGCTAGTCAGTGGACTGGTAGACAGCTAGTCAGTGGACTGGTAGACAGCTAGTCAGTGGACTGGTAGACAGCTAGTCAGTGGACTGGTAGACAGCTAGTCAGTGGACTGGTAGACAGCTAGTCAGTGGACTGGTAGACAGCTAGTCAGAGGACTGGTAGACAGCTAGTCAGTGGACAGGTAGACAGCTAGTCAGAGGACTGGTAGACAGCTAGTCAGTGGACTGGTAGACAGCTAGTCAGTGGACTGGTAGACAGCTAGTCAGGACAGGATGCTATGGGTTCCTCCCTACTACCTCAGAGGACTGGTAGACAGCTAGTCAGTGGACTGGTAGACAGCTAGTCAGTGGACTGGTAGACAGCTAGTCAGGACAGGATGCTATGGGTTCCTCCCTACTACCTCAGAGGACTGGTAGACAGCTAGTCAGTGGACAGGTAGACAGCTAGTCAGTGGACTGGTAGACAGCTAGTCAGAGGACTGGTAGACAGCTAGTCAGTGGACAGGTAGACAACTAGTCAGTGGACTGGTAGACAGCTAGTCAGAGGACTGGTAGACAGCTAGTCAGTGGACTGGTAGACAGCTAGTCAGTGGACTGGTAGATAGCTAGTCAGTGGACTGGTTAGACAGCTAGTCAGTGGACTGGTAGACAGCTAGTCAGTGGATTGGTAGACAGCTAGTCAGTGGACTGGTAGACAGCTAGTCAGTGAACTGGTAGACAGCTAGTCAGTGGACTGGTAGACAGCTAGTCAGTGGACTGGTAGACAGCTAGTCAGTGGACTGGTAGACAGCTAGTCAGTGGACTGGTAGACAGCTAGTCAGTGGACTGGTAGATAGCTAGTCAGTGGACTGGTAGACAGCTAGTCAGTGGACTGGTAGATAGCTAGTCAGTGGACTGGTAGATAGCTAGTCAGTGGACTGGTAGACAGCTAGTCAGTGGACTGGTAGACAGCTAGTCAGTGGACTGGTAGACAGCTAGTCAGTGGACTGGTAGATAGCTAGTCAGTGGACTGGTAGATAGCTAGTCAGTGGACTGGTAGACAGCTAGTCAGTGGACTGGTAGACAGCTAGTCAGTGGACTGGTAGACAGCTAGTCAGGACAGGATGCTATGGGTTCCTCCCTACTACCTCAGTGGACTGGTAGACAGCTAGTCAGTGGACTGGTAGACAGCTAGTCAGAGGACTGGTAGACAGCTAGTCAGTGGACTGGTAGACAGCTAGTCAGTGGACTGGTAGACAGCTAGTCAGGACAGGATGCTATGGGTTCCTCCCTACTACCTCAGAGGACTGGTAGACAGCTAGTCAGTGGACTGGTAGACAGCTAGTCAGTGGACTGGTAGACAGCTAGTCAGTGGACTGGTAGACAACTAGTCAGTGGACTGGTAGACAACTAGTCAGTGGACTGGTAGACAGCTAGTCAGTGGACTGGTAGACAGCTAGTCAGTGGACTGGTAGACAACTAGTCAGTGGACTGGTAGATAGCTAGTCAGTGGACTGGTAGACAGCTAGTCAGTGGACTGGTAGACAGCTAGTCAGTGGACTGGTAGACAGCTAGTCAGTGGACTGGGTAGACAGCTAGTCAGTGGACTGGTAGACAGCTAGTCAGTGGACTGGTAGACAGCTAGTCAGTGGACTGGTAGACAGCTAGTCAGAGGACTGGTAGACAGCTAGTCAGAGGACTGGTAGACAGCTAGTCAGTGGACTGGTAGATAGCTAGTCAGTGGACAGGTAGACAGCTAGTCAGTGGACTGGTAGATAGCTAGTCAGTGGACAGGTAGACAGCTAGTCAGTGGACTGGTAGACAGCTAGTCAGTGGACTGGTAGACAGCTAGTCAGTGGACTGGTAGACAGCTAGTCAGTGGACTGGTAGACAGCTAGTCAGTGGACTGGTAGACAACTAGTCAGTGGACTGGTAGATAGCTAGTCAGTGGACTGGTTAGACAGCTAGTCAGTGGACTGGTAGACAGCTAGTCAGTGGACTGGTAGACAGCTAGTCAGGACAGGATGCTACTTAGACAGCGTAGAAGGAGCCTCAGAGTATTTATGTGTTTAATGTTGTTGATTGCAAAGTATAATTGCATTGGGCACTAAAAAGCAAAACAGTCAGCCCCACCCTGACCAACTCTAACACTTTGTTTGGATTTGCATCAGAGAGTTAATGGATGATGAATGGAACAAAATATAACCGTAGATTCATTGTTATCTAATACACAGGATTAAGCATTTATTTACATAAAACCATGTTCCCAAATTGTATTAAATAAAGTAGTGACTGTGACTGGAACGAATTGCAAAAATCCCTGAAGTTGGAGACTTTTATCTCCCTCACCAACTTTAAACATCTGCTATCTGAGCAGCTAACCGATCGCTGCAGCTGTACATAATCTATTGGTAAATAACCCACCCATTTTCACCTACCTCATCCCCACACTGTTTTTATTTATTTACTTTTCTGCTCTTTTGCACACCAGTATCTCTACCTGTACATGACCATCTGATCATTTATCACTCCAGTGCTAATCTGCAAGGTTGTAATTATTTGCCTACCTCCTCATGCCTTTTGCACACAATGTATATAGACTCGCCTTTTTTGTACTGTGTTATTGACTTGTTAATTGTTTACTCCATGTGTAACTCTGTGTTGTCTGTTCACACTGCTAAGCTTTATCTTGGCCAGGTCGCAGTTGCAATTGAGAACTTGTTCTCAACTAGCCTACCTGGTTAAATAAAGGTGTTCTCAACTAGCCTACCTGGTTAAATAAAGGTGTTCTTAACTGGCCTACCTGGTTAAATAAAGGTGTTCTCAACTAGCCTACCTGGTTAAATAAAGGTGTTCTCAACTAGCCTACCTGGTTAAATAAAGGTGTTCTCAACTGGCCTACCTGGTTAAATAAAGGTGTTCTCAACTAGCCTACCTGGTTAAATAAAGGTGTTCTTAACTGGCCTACCTGGTTAAATAAAGGTGTTCTCAACTAGCCTACCTGGTTAAATAAAGGTGTTCTCAACTAGCCTACCTGGTTAAATAAAGGTGTTCTCAACTGGCCTACCTGGTTAAATAAAGGTGTTCTCAACTAGCCTACCTGGTTAAATAAAGGTGTTCTCAACTAGCCTACCTGGTTAAATAAAGGTGTTCTCAACTAGCCTACCTGGTTAAATAAAGGTGTTCTCAACTGGCCTACCTGGTTAAATAAAGGTGAAATAAAAAATAAAAAACAGGATTAAGCATTTATTTACATAAAACCATGTTCCCAAATTGTATTAAATAAAGTACCTGCACTAGAGTCGGGGGGGCGGCAGCGTAGCCTAGTGGTTAGAGCGTTGGACTAGCAGCCGAAAGGTTGCAAGTTTAAATCCCCAAGCTGACAAGGTACAAATCTGTCGTTCTGCCCCTGAACAGGCAGTTAACCCCACTGTTCCTAGGCCGTCATTGAAAATAAGAATTTATTCTTAACTGACTTGCCTCGTTAAATAAATACATTTAAAAAATAAAGAGTCACAAAAGAAAAGAAGAAGCTTTCTGCAAAAAATAGAAAATAAAATAAATCCATAACAGATTCCGTTTGGGAATCAAATGGGTTCATAGTTACTAAATCCAAAAATAGACATAGCAACTGCTGATCGGCCAGCCATTAACCTTAAGCTAACTTTAGCAACCGCTAGCTAAAAACATAGATGTGATGAGGCGTGTTTTAAAAATGGACAAAATCACCTTGACGTAAAGATCGAACCAAATATGGAGTTGATTTCTGGTGATTTAGACAACAACAACAAAAATCCATTTATGCTTTCATTAGCAATGGTTAAAGTTACCTGAAGTTTAATTTCTGTTTATAGAAAACAAAATCTGTGGTTCAGTTTCTCTTGGCCCCATAGACTACATTTCAGGTTGAGGAACCATCTAACATCAAGTTGTAAAATAGTGAACTTCTCTTTTAACTAGACACTTTAGAGTAGCAGAGACAGCTTGTGAGTCAGGAGGATTCAGGCCAGACTCCAGAGATCAGGGCCCAGAGATCAGGGCCCAGAGATCAGGGCCCAGACCCTTAAAGCATCTTAGAGTAGGGGTTAATTAAACGGATCTTATCCTTGAAGACTCTGGCTTTATGGATGGTGAGGCCCTGAGCACACACACATACGATGAACTACAGATGTGTGGGATTACAGGGAAACGGGATGAGAAGCCCCTGGTGAACTACAGATGGGTGGGATTACAGGGAAACGGGATGAGAAGCCCCTGGTGAACTACAGATGGGTGGGATTACAGGGAAACAGGATGAGAAGCCCCTGGTGAACTACAGATGGGTGGGCTTACAGGGATCAGAAGCCCCTGGTGAACTACAGATGGATGGGATTACAGGGAAACAGGATCAGAAGCCCCTGGTGAACTACAGATGGGTGGGATTACAGGGAAACGGGATGAGAAGCCCCTGGTGAACTACAGATGTGTGGGATTACAGGGAAACAGGATGAGAAGCCCCTGGTGAACTTCAGATGGATGGGATTACAGGGATCAGAAGCCCCTGGTGAACTACAGATGTGTGGGATTACAGGGATCAGAAGCCCCTGGTGAACTACAGATGGGTGGGATTACAGGGATCAGAAGCCCCTGGTGAACTACAGATGGGTGGGATTACAGGGATCAGAAGCCCCTGGTGAACTACAGATGGATGGGATTACAGAGAAACAGGATGAGAAGCCCCTGGTGAACTACAGATGGGTGGGATTACAGAGAAACAGGATGAGAAGCCCCTGGTGAACTACAGATGGGTGGGATTACAGGGAAACAGGATGAGAAGCCCCTGGTGAACTACAGATGGGTGGGATTACAGAGAAACAGGATGAGAAGCCCCTGGTGAACTACAGATGGGTGGGATTACAGGGATCAGAAGCCCCTGGTGAACTACAGATGTGTGGAATTACAGGGATCAGAAGCCCCTGGTGAACTTCAGATGGGTGGGATTACAGGGAAGCAGAAGCCCCTGGTGAACTACAGATGGGTGGGATTACAGGGAAACAGGATGAGAAGCCCCTGGTGAACTACAGATGTGTGGAATTACAGGAAGCAGAAGCCCCTGGTGAACTACAGATGGGTGGGATTACAGGAAGCAGAAGCCCCTGGTGAACTACAGATGGGTGGGATTACAGGGATCAGAAGCCCCTGGTGAACTACAGATGGGTGGGATTACAGGTACGTACTGGGGATCAGAAGCCAACCCCCAAAACCAACATCATGTAATAATTAATTAATTAATAATAATTATACTTAATCAACAACAGAGAAACAAGCACTTTTTTACAGCCCACACACCATATCCTAGAATGGTCATTTAAAATGGCATTAAATATAAAGTCATAACCCTAATATATTTCAGTTTCGTATTTAGCTTTACATTAAAATAGGTTGGGCTTGCCATCTTCAACCTAGACTTTAGAGAAAGATAGAATTTCAAAACGGGCACATTCTGCATAATAGTTTGCTAAATGTTTTGGCTAAAAATAGCTTGCTACTTAGCTAGTTAGCTGTGGCTAACCGTGATAGCTAGCTATCTTTTTTGACACACCCACACTTGTAATAACCATATTTTTAACGTCAATCTCGTAATTAGCTAGCTAAGCAGCTATAAGCCACTTAGCCAACTGCTAAACGCGGGAGAGAGAAAATTAACAAATTCAACTGGAAGGTATCAGCTAGCTAGTTAGCTACAAATCTTCAGGGCTGTCTGGCCCAGGCTAATTGTCCCGGTCAGACTGGAGATAGCTAATTTAGGTAACTGTACTCCAATTTTATTTATCACACTGATACATCAAGCCAACTGACATTTACTCATGAGGTGCTGACTTGTTGCACCCTCGACAACCACTGAGTTAATTATTATTTGACCCTGCTGGTCATCTATGAACATTTGAACATCTTGGCCCCATGTTCTGTTATTAATCTCCACCCGGCACAGCCAGAAGAGGACTGGCCACCCCACATAGCCTGGTTCCTCTTTAGGTTTCTTCCTAGGTTTTGGCCTTTCTAGGGAGTTTGTCCTAGCCACCATGCTTCTACATCTGCATTGCTTGCTGTTTTTTTTTGTTCAGGCTGGGTTTCTGTAATAAGCACTTAGTGATATCAGCTGATAATCAGCTCCTATGTTGTTCAACTTTCCATAATATGACTGTGGCTACCACTAACTAGCATGATGATGAAAAAGGGGCAGTTCCCCCCCAAAAACGAGCAGTATTTCCATCTTTTCAACGAAGCCATGTGGATTAAGGTAACATTTGGAGTACAGTGGTGTATCCCATTCCTGAATTGGGGTACGTTCCCTAACCCCACATCTCACACCGGCTCCATGGTGTCTTTATGTAAAGACATGATTCCGTTCAAATCAAATCAAATCTTATTTGTCACATACACATGGTTAGCAGATGTTAATGCGAGTGTAGCAAAATGCTTGTGCTTCTAGTTCCGACAATGCAGTAATAACCAACAAGTAATCTAACTAACAATTCCTAAACTACTGTCTTGTTCCTAAACTACTGTCGTGGAATTAGCATTACTAGTTTATTACATTGGGTTCCGAATAATGGCTCTTCCGATCCAAGTGCAGCTCAGTGTAATGATATGATGTTGGTATTTTTCTGTGGAATTAGCATTACTAGTTTATTACATTGGGTTCCGAATAATGGCTCTTTGGCTGGACAATGTTCACTGGCGGATAGAGAACATGCAGTTCGGATTAGTATAACAGGGTTCTGGCAAGTATAACAGGGTTCTGGTAAGAACAACAAGGGTTCCGGTAAGTATAACAGGGTTCTGGTGAGTATAACAAGGCTCTGGTAAGTATAACAGGGTTCTGGTGAGTATGACAGGGTTCTGGTAAGTATTAAAAGGTTCTGGTAAGGATAACAGGGTTCTGGTGAGTATAACAAGGTTCTGGTAAGTATAGCAGGGTTCTGGTGAGTATAACAGGGTTCTGGTAAGTATTAAAAGGTTCTGGTAAGGATAACAGGGTTCTGGTAAGTATAACAAGGTTCTGGTAAGTATTGCAAGGTTCTGGTAAGTATTACAAGGTTCTGGTAAGTATAACAAGGTTCTGGTAAGTATAACAGGGTTCTGGTGAGTATAACAGGGTTCTGGTAAGTATTAAAAGGTTCTGGTAAGGATAACAGGGTTCTGGTAAGTATAACAAGGTTCTGGTAAGTATTACAAGGTTCTGGTAAGTATTACAAGGTTCTGGTAAGTATTACAAGGTTCTGGTAAGTATAACAGGGTTCTGGTAAGTATTACAAGGTTATGGTAAGTATAACAGGGTTCTGGTAAGAACAACAAGGGTTCTGGTAAGTATAACAGGGTTCTGGTGAGTATAACATGGTTCTGGTGAGTATAACAGGGTTCTGGTGAGTATAACAGGGTTCTGGTAAGTATAACAGGGTTCTGGTAAGTATAACAGGGTTCTGGTGAGTATAACAAGGTTCTGGTAAGTATAACAGGGTTCTGGTGAGTATAACAGGGTTCTGGTGAGTATAACAGGGTTCTGGTAAGTATTAAAAGGTTCTGGTAAGTATAACAGGGTTCTGGTAAGGATAACAGGGTTCCGGTAAGCATAACAGGGTTCCGGTAAGTATAACAGGGTTCCGGTAAGTATAACAAGGTTCCGGTACGTATAACAGGGTTCCGGTAAGTATCACAGGGTTCTGGTAAGTATAACAAGGTTCTGGTAAGAATAACAAGGGTTCTGGTAAGAATAACAAGGTTCTGGTAAGTATTAAAAGGTTCTGGTAAGTATAACAAGGTTCTGGTAAGGATAACAGGGTTCTGGTAAGTATAACAAGGTTCTGGTAAGTATTAAAAGGTTCTGGTAAGTATAACAAGGTTCTGGTAAGTATAACAGGGTTCCGGTAAGTATAACAGGGTTCAGGTAAGTATAACAAGGTTCCGGTACGTATAACAAGTTCCGGTAAGTATAACAAGGTTCCGGTAAGTATAACAAGGTTCTGGCAAGTATAACAAGGTTCTGGTAAGTATAACAAGGTCCGGGTAAGTATAACAGGGTTCTGGTAAGTATAACAGGGTTCTGGTGAGTATAACAGGGTTCTGGTAAGTATTAAAAGGTTCTGGTAAGGATAACAGGGTTCTGGTGAGTATAACAGGGTTCTGGTAGGTATAACAGGGTTCTGGTAGGTATAACAGGGTTCTGGTAGGTATAACTGGGTTCTGGCAAGTATAACAAGGTTCTGGCAAGTATAACAAGGTTCTGGTAAGAATAACAAGGTTCTGGTAAGAATAACAAGGGTTCTGTTAAGTATTAAAAGGTTCAGGTAAGTATAACAAGGTTCCGGTAAGTATAACAAGTTTATGGTAAGTATAACAAGGTTCTGGTAAGAATAACAAGGTTTTGGTAAGTATAACAAGGTTCCGGTAAGTATAACAAGTTTATGGTAAGTATAACAAGGTTCTGGCAAGTATAACAAGGTTCTGGTAAGAATAACACGGTTCTGGTAAGTATAACAAGGTTCTGGCAAGTATAACAAGGTTCTGGTAAGAATAACAAGGTTCAGGTAAGTATAACAGGGTTCTGGCAGGTATAACAAGGTTTCTGGTAAGTATTACAAGGGTCTGGCAAGTATAACAGGGTTCTAGTAAGTATAACAAGGTTCTGCCAAGTATAACAAGGGTTCTGGTAACTATTAAAAGGTTCTGGTAAGGATAACAAGGGTTCCGGTAAGTATAACAAGGTTCCGGTACGTATAACAAGGTTCTGGTAAGTATAACAAGGTTCTGGTAAGTATAACAAGGTTCGGGTAAGTATAACAGGGTTCTGGTAAGTATAACAGGGTTCTGGTAAGAATAACAGGGTTCTGGTGAGTATAACAGGGTTCTGGTAAGTAATAAAAGGTTCTGGTAAGTATAACAAGGTTCTGGTAAGAATAACAAGGGTTCTGTTAAGTATTAAAAGGTTCTGGTAAGTATAACAGGGTTCTGGTAAGTATAACAAGGTTCTGATAAGTATAACAAGGTTCCGGTAAGTATAACAAGGTTTCTGGTAAGTATTATAAGGTTCTGCCAAGTATAACAAGGTTCAGGTAAGTATAACAGGGTTCTGGTGAGTATAACAGGGTTCTGGTAAGTATTAAAAGGTTCTGGTAAGTATAACAAGGTTCCGGTAAGTATAACAGGGTTCCGGTAAGTATAACAGGGTTCCGGTAAGTATAACAAGGTTCCGGTACGTATAACAAGTTTATGGTAAGTATAACAAGGTTCTGGCAAGTATAACAAGGTTCTGGTAAGTATTAAAAGGTTCTGGTAGGTATAACAGGGTTCTGGCAAGTATAACAAGGTTCTGGCAAGTATAACAGGGTTCTGGTAAGAATAACAAGGTTCTGGCAAGTATAACAAGGGTTCTGGTAAGTATTACAAGGTTCTGGTAAGTATAACAAGGGTTCTAGTAAGTATAACAAGGTTCTGGCAAGTATAAAAAGGTTCTGGTAAGTATAACAAGGGTTCTGGCAAGTATAACAAGGTTCTGGCAAGTATAACAAGGTTCTGGCAAGTATAACAAGGTTCTGGCAAGTATAACAAGGGTTCTGGCAAGTATAACACGGTTCTGGCAAATATAACAAGGGTTCTGGTAAGTATAACAAGTTTCTGGCAAGAATAAGGTTAGCTAGCCAGCTATTGTCGTTCTTTTAACGTAACGTAACGTAATCAACACTGCTAGCTAGCCAGCTAGCCACCGAATAGCAGCACTGTAGAAACTATTACACTCGACGGAACGACTTGATTAGTGTAGTGTCAACAACGCATCCACTGCCAGCTAGCCTACAAAGTCAACAACGCAGCCACTGCCAGCTAGCCTACTCCAGCAGTACTGTATCATTTCAATCATTTTAGTCAATAAGATTTTTGCTACGTAAGCTTAACTTTCTGAACATTCGAGACGTGTAGTCCACTTGTCATTCCAATCTCATTTGCATTAGCGTAGCCTCTTCTGTAGCCTGTCAACTATGTGTCTATCTATCCCTGTTCTCTCCTCTCTGCACAGACCATACAAACGCTCCACACCGCGTGGCCGCGGCCACCCTAATCTGGTGGTCCCAGCGCGCACGACCCAAGTGGAGTTCCAGGTCTCCGGTAGCCTCTGGAACTGCCGATCTGCGGCCAACAAGGCAGAGTTCATCTCAGCCTATGCCTCCCTCCAGTCCCTCGACTTCTTGGCACTGACGGAAACATGGATCACCACAGATAACACTGCTACTCCTACTGCTCTCTCTTCGTCCGCCCACGTGTTCTCGCACACCCCGAGAGCTTCTGGTCAGCGGGGTGGTGGCACCGGGATCCTCATCTCTCCCAAGTGGTCATTCTCTCTTTCTCCCCTTACCCATCTGTCTATCGCCTCCTTTGAATTCCATGCTGTCACAGTTACCAGCCCTTTCAAGCTTAACATCCTTATCATTTATCGCCCTCCAGGTTCCCTCGGAGAGTTCATCAATGAGCTTGATGCCTTGATAAGCTCCTTTCCTGAGGACGGCTCACCTCTCACAGTCCTGGGCGACTTTAACCTCCCCACGTCTACCTTTGACTCATTCCTCTCTGCCTCCTTCTTTCCACTCCTCTCCTCTTTTGACCTCACCCTCTCACCTTCCCCCCCCTACTCACAAGGCAGGCAATACGCTCGACCTCATCTTTACTAGATGCTGTTCTTCCACTAACCTCATTGCAACTCCCCTCCAAGTCTCCGACCACTACCTTGTATCCTTTTCCCTCTCGCTCTCATCCAACACTTCCCACACTGCCCCTACTCGGATGGTATCGCGCCGTCCCAACCTTCGCTCTCTCTCCCCCGCTACTCTCTCCTCTTCCATCCTATCATCTCTTCCCTCTGCTCAAACCTTCTCCAACCTATCTCCTGATTCTGCCTCCTCAACCCTCCTCTCTTCCCTTTCTGCATCCGTTGACTCTCTATGTCCCCTATCCTCCAGGCCGGCTCGGTCCTCCCCTCCCGCTCCGTGGCTCGACGACTCATTGCGAGCTCACAGAACAGGGCTCCGGGCAGCCGAGCGGAAATGGAGGAAAACTCGCCTCCCTGCGGACCTGGCATCCTTTCACTCCCTCCTCTCTACATTTTCCTCCTCTGTCTCTGCTGCTAAAGCCACTTTCTACCACTCTAAATTCCAAGCATCTGCCTCTAACCCTAGGAAGCTCTTTGCCACCTTCTCCTCCCTCCTGAATCCTCCTCCCCCTCCCCCCTCCTCCCTCTCTGCAGATGACTTCGTCAACCATTTTGAAAAGAAGGTCGACGACATCCGATCCTCGTTTGCTAAGTCAAACGACACCGCTGGTTCTGCTCACACTGCCCTACCCGGTGCTCTGACCTCTTTCTCCCCTCTCTCTCCAGATGAAATCTCGCTTCTTGTGACGGCCGGCCGCCCAACAACCTGCCCGCTTGACCCTATCCCCTCCTCTCTTCTCCAGACCATTTCCGGAGACCTTCTCCCTTACCTCACCTCACTCATCAACTCATCCCTGACCGCTGGCTACGTCCCTTCCGTCTTCAAGAGAGCGAGAGTTGCACCCCTTCTGAAAAAACCTACACTCGATCCCTCCGATGTCAACAACTACAGACCAGTATCCCTTCTTTCTTTTCTCTCCAAAACTCTTGAACGTGCCGTCCTTGGCCAGCTCTCCCGCTATCTCTCTCAGAATGACCTTCTTGATCCAAATCAGTCAGGTTTCAAGACTAGTCATTCAACTGAGACTGCTCTTCTCTGTATCACGGAGGCGCTCCGCACTGCTAAAGCTAACTCTCTCTCCTCTGCTCTCATCCTTCTAGACCTATCGGCTGCCTTCGATACTGTGAACCATCAGATCCTCCTCTCCACCCTCTCCGAGTTGGGCATCTCCGGCGCGGCCCACGCTTGGATTGCGTCCTACCTGACAGGTCGCTCCTACCAGGTGGCGTGGCGAGAATCTGTCTCCTCGCCACGCGCTCTCACCACTGGTGTCCCCCAGGGCTCTGTTCTAGGCCCTCTCCTATTCTCGCTATACACCAAGTCACTTGGCTCTGTCATAACCTCACATGGTCTCTCCTATCATTGCTATGCAGACGACACACAATTAATCTTCTCCTTTCCCCCTTCTGATGACCAGGTGGCGAATCGCATCTCTGCATGTCTGGCAGACATATCAGTGTGGATGACGGATCACCACCTCAAGCTGAACCTCGGCAAGACGGAGCTGCTCTTCCTCCCGGGGAAGGACTGCCCGTTCCATGATCTCGCCATCACGGTTGACAACTCCATTGTGTCCTCCTCCCAGAGCGCTAAGAACCTTGGCGTGATCCTGGACAACACCCTGTCGTTCTCAACTAACATCAAGGCGGTGGCCCGTTCCTGTAGGTTCATGCTCTACAACATCCGCAGAGTACGACCCTGCCTCACACAGGAAGCGGCGCAGGTCCTAATCCAGGCACTTGTCATCTCCCGTCTGGATTACTGCAACTCGCTGTTGGCTGGGCTCCCTGCTTGTGCCATTAAACCCCTACAACTCATCCAGAACGCCGCAGCCCGTCTGGTGTTCAACCTTCCCAAGTTCTCTCACGTCACCCCGCTCCTCCGCTCTCTCCACTGGCTTCCAGTTGAAGCTCGCATCCGCTACAAGACCATGGTGCTTGCCTACGGAGCTGTGAGGGGAACGGCACCACAGTACCTCCAGGCTCTGATCAGGCCCTACACCCAAACAAGGGCACTGCGTTCATCCACCTCTGGCCTGCTCGCCTCCCTACCACTGAGGAAGTACAGTTCCCGCTCAGCCCAGTCAAAACTGTTCGCTGCTCTGGCCCCCAATGGTGGAACAAACTCCCTCACGACGCCAGGACAGCGGAGTCAATCACCACCTTCCGGAGACACCTGAAACCCCACCTCTTCAAGTAATACCTAGGATAGGATAAAGTAATCCTTCTCACCCCCCTTAAATGATTTAGATGCACTATTGTAAAGTGGCTGTTCCACTGGATGTCATAAGGTGAATTCACCAATTTGTAAGTCGCTCTGGATAAGAGCGTCTGCCAAATGACTTAAATGTAATGTAAATGTAATAACAAGGGTTCTGGTAAGTATTAAAAGGTTCTGGCAAGTATAACAAGGTTCGGGTAAGTATAACAGGGTTCTGGTAAGTATAACAGGGTTCTGGTAAGTATAACAGGGTTCTGGTGAGTATAACAGGGTTCTGGTAAGTATTAAAAGGTTCTGGTAAGGATAACAAGGTTCTGGTAAGGATAACAAGGTTCTGGTAAGTATAACAGGGTTCTGGTAAGTATAACAGGGTTCTGGTAAGTATAACAAGGTTCTGGCAAGTATAACAAGGTTCTGGCAAGTATAACAAGGGTTCTGGTAAGTATAACAAGGTTCTGGCAAGAATAACAAGGTTCTGGTAAGAATAACAAGGGTTCTGTTAATTATTAAAAGGTTCTGGTAAGTATAACAGGGTTCTGGTAAGTATAACATGGTTCTGGTAAGGATAACAAAGTTCTGGTAAGTATTACAAGGTTCTGGTAAGTATAACAAGGTTCCGGTAAATATAACAAGTTTATGGTAAGTATAACAAGGGTTCTGGTAAGTATAACAAGGTTCTGGCAAGTATAACAAGGTTCTGGCAAGTATAACAAGGGTTCTGGTAAGTATAACAAGGTTCTGGCAAGAATAACAAGGTTCTGGTAAGAATAACAAGGGTTCTGTTAAATATTAAAAGGTTCTGGTAAGTATAACAGGGTTCTGGTAAGTATAACATGGTTCTGGTAAGGATAACAAAGTTCTGGTAAGTATTACAAGGTTCTGGTAAGTATAACAAGGTTCCGGTAAATATAACAAGTTTATGGTAAGTATAACAAGGGTTCTGGCAAGTATAACAAGGTTCTGGCAAGTATAACACGGTTCTGGCAAGTATAACAAGGGTTCTGGTAAGTATTAAAAGGTTCTGGTAAGTATAACAAGGTTCTGGTAAGTATAACAAGGTTCTGGTAAGTATAACAGGGTTCCGGTAAGTATAACAGGGTTCCGGTAAGTATAACAGGGTTCTGGTAAGTATTAAAAGGTTCTGGCAAGTATAACAAGGTTCTGGTAAGTATAACAGGGTTCTGGTCAGTATAACAGGGTTCTGGTGAGTATAACAGTGTTCTGGTGAGTATTAAAAGGTTCTGGTAAGGATAACAAGGTTCTGGTAAGGATAACAAGGTTCTGGTAAGTATAACAGGGTTCTGGTAAGTATAACAGGTTCTGGTAAGGATAACAAGGTTCTGGTAAGTATAACAGGGTTCTGGTAAGGATAACAGGGTTCTGGTAAGTATAACAGGGTTCTGGTAAGTATTAAAAGGTTCTGGCAAGTATAACAAGGTTCTGGTAAATATAACAGGGTTCTGGCAAGTATAACAAGGGTTCTGGTAAGTATAACAAGGTTCTGGCAAGAATAACAAGGTTCTGGTAAGAATAACAAGGGTTCTGTTAAATATTAAAAGGTTCTGGTAAGTATAACAGGGTTCTGGTAAGTATAACATGGTTCTGGTAAGGATAACAAGGTTCTGGTAAGGATAACAAGGTTCTGGTAAGTATAACAAGGTTCCGGTAAATATAACAAGTTTATGGTAAGTATAACAAGGTTCGGGCAAGTATAACAAGGTTCTGATAAGAATAACACAGTTCTGGTAAGAATAACAAGGGTTCTGTTAAGTATTAAAAGGTTCTGGTGAGTATAGCAGGGTTCTGGTAAGTATAACAGGGTTCTGGTAAGTATTAAAAGGTTCTGGTAAGTATTAAAAGGTTCTGGTAAGTATAACAGGGTTCCGGTAAGTATAACAGGGTTCTGGTGAGTATAACAGGGTTCTGGTGAGTATAACAGGGTTCTGGTAAGTATAACAGGGTTCTGGCAAGTATAACAAGGTTCTGGCAAGTATAACACGGTTCTGGCAAGTATAACACGGTTCTGACAAGTATAACAAGGTCCTGGTAAGAATAACAAGGGTTCTGTTAGGTATTAAAAGGATACTGGTAAGTTTAACATGGTTCTGGTAAGTATAACAGGGTTCTGGTAAGTATAACAGGGTTCTGGTAAGGATAACAAGGTTCTGGTAAGTATAACAAGGTTCCGGCAATTATAACAAGTTTATGGTAAGTATAACAAGGTTCTGGCAAGTATAACAAGGGTTCTGGTAAGTATAACAAGGTTCTGGCAAGTATTAAAAGGTTCTGGCAAGTATAACAAGGTTCTGGCATGTATAACAAGGGTTCTGGTAAGTATAACAAGGTTCTGGCAATAATAACAAGGGTTCTGGTAAGTATTAAAAGGTTCTGGTAAGTATAACAAGGTTCTGGTAAGTATAACAGGGTTCTGGATAAGTATAACAGGGTTCCGGTAAGTATAACAGGGTTCCGGTACGTATAACAAGTTCCGGTAAGTATAACAAGGTTCCGGTAAGTATAACAAGTTTATGGTAAGTATAACAAGGTTCTGGCAAGTATAACAAGGGTTCTGGTAAGTATAACAAGGTTCTGGAAAGTATAACATGGTTCTGGCAAGTATAACAAGGTTGTGGCAAGTATAACAAGGTTCTGGTAAGTATTAAAAGGTTCTGGTAAGGATAACAAGGTACTGGTAAGGATAACAAGGTTCTGGTAAGTATAACAGGGTTCTGGTAAGTATAACAGGGTTCTGGCGAGTATAACAAGGTTCTGGCAAGTATTAAAAGGTTCTGGTAAGTATAACAAGTTTCTGGCAAGAATAACAAGGTTCTGGTAAGAATAACAAGGGTTCTGTTAAATATTAAAAGGTTCTGGTAAGTATAACAGGGTTCTGGTAAGGATAACAAGGTTCTGGTAAGGATAACAAGGTTCTGGTAAGTATAACAAGGTTCCGGTAATTATAACAAGTTTATGGTAAGTATAACAAGGTTCTGGCAAGTATAACAAGGGTTCTGGTAAGTATAACAAGGTTCTGGCAAGTATAACATGGTTGTGGCGAGTATAACAAGGTTCTGGCAAGTATTAAAAGGTTCTGGTAAGTATAACAAGGTTCCGGCAAGTATAACAAGGGTTCTGGTAAGTATAACACGGTTCTGGCAAGTATAACAAGGTTCTGGCAAGTATAACAAGGGTTCTGGTAAGTATAACAAGGTTCTGGCAAGTATAACAAGGTTATGGTAAGAATAACAAGGGTTCTGGTAAGTGTAACACGGTTCTGGCAAATATAACAAGGTTCTGGCAAGTATAACAAGGTTCTGGCAAGTATAACAAGGTTCTGGCAAGTATAACAAGGTTCTGGCAAGTATAACACGGTTCTGGTAAGTATAACAAGGTTCTGGTAAGTATAACAATGTTCTGGTGAGTACAACAAGGTTCTTGTAAGTATAACTGGGTTCTGGTAAGAATAACAAGGGTTCTGGTTTGTATAACAGGGTTCTGGTAAGTATAACAAGGTTCTGGCAAGTATAACAGCATTCTGGCAAGTATAATAGGGTTATGGTAAGTATAACAGGGTTCTGGTAAGTATAACAGGGTTCTGGTAAGTATAACGGGGTTCTGGTAAGTATAACAGGGTTCTGGTAAGTATAACGGGGTTCTGGCAAGTATAACAAGGTTCTGGCAAGTATAACAAGGTTCTGGCAAGTATAACAAGGTGCTGGCAAGTATAACAAGGTTCTGGTAAGTATAGCAGGGTCCTGGCAAGTATAACAGGGTTCTGGTAAGTATAACAAGGTTCTAGTAAGTATAACAAGGTTCTGGTAAGTATAACGAGGTTCCGGTAAGTATAACAAGTTTATGGTAAGTATAACAAGGTTCTGGCGAGTATAACAAGGTTCTGGCGAGTATAACAAGGTTCTGGCAAGTATTAAAAGGTTCTGGTAAGTATAACAAGGTTCTGGTAAGTATAACAGGGTTCGGGTAAGTATAACAGGGTTCTGGTAAGTATAACAGGGTTCTGGTAAGTATAACAGGGTTCTGGTGAGTCTAACAGGGTTCTGGTAAGTATTAAAAGATTCTGGTAAGAATAAAAGGGTTCTGGTAAGTATAACAAGGTTCTTGCAAGTATAACAGGGTTCTGGTAAGTATAACAAGGGTTCTGGTAAGTATAACAAGGTTCTGGCAAGTATAACAGGGTTCTGGTAAGTGTAACACGGTTCTGGCAAATATAACAAGGTTCTGGCAAGTATAACAAGGTTCTGGCAAGTATAACAAGGTTCTGGCAAGTATAACAAGGTTCTGGCAAGTATAACACGGTTCTGGTAAGTATAACAAGGTTCTGGTAAGTATAACAATGTTCTGGTGAGTACAACAAGGTTCTTGTAAGTATAACTGGGTTCTGGTAAGAATAACAAGGGTTCTGGTTTGTATAACAGGGTTCTGGTAAGTATAACAAGGTTCTGGCAAGTATAACAGCATTCTGGCAAGTATAATAGGGTTATGGTAAGTATAACAGGGTTCTGGTAAGTATAATAGGGTTATGGTAAGTATAACAGGGTTCTGGTAAGTATAATAGGGTTCTGGCAAGTATAACAGCATTCTGGCAAGTATAATAGGGTTATGGTAAGTATAACAGGGTTCTGGTAAGTATAACAGGGTTCTGGTAAGTATAACGGGGTTCTGGTAAGTATAACAGGGTTCTGGTAAGTATAACGGGGTTCTGGCAAGTATAACAAGGTTCTGGCAAGTATAACAAGGTTCTGGCAAGTATAACAAGGTGCTGGCAAGTATAACAAGGTTCTGGTAAGTATAGCAGGGTCCTGGCAAGTATAACAGGGTTCTGGTAAGTATAACAAGGTTCTAGTAAGTATAACAAGGTTCTGGTAAGTATAACGAGGTTCTGGCGAGTATAACAAGGTTCTGGCAAGTATTAAAAGGTTCTGGTAAGTATAACAAGGTTCTGGTAAGTATAACAGGGTTCGGGTAAGTATAACAGGGTTCTGGTAAGTATAACAGGGTTCTGGTAAGTATAACAGGGTTCTGGTGAGTATAACAGGGTTCTGGTAAGTATTAAAAGATTCTGGTAAGAATAAAAGGGTTCTGGTAAGTATAACAAGGTTCTTGCAAGTATAACAGGGTTCTGGTAAGTATAACAAGGGTTCTGGTAAGTATAACAAGGTTCTGGCAAGTATAACAGGGTTCTGGTAAGTATAACAAGGGTTCTGTTAAGTATAACAAGGTTCTGGCAATTATAACAAGGTTCTGGCAATTATAACAGGGTTCTGGTAAGTATAACAGTGTTCTGGTAATATATTAACTACCAGTCTGATCTATTAACCAACATAACTACCAGTCTGATCTATTAACCAACATAACTACCAGTCTGATCTATTAACCACATAACGTTAGCTATCAGCTAACAATAACAATACAAGCTTACGACTTCCACTGTACCGTTTTCGTACACAAATGAAATTCATTCCCTACAACAAATCAAGTAAATCTTCAAAATAAATTCGATTTCAACTATATGTAACCCGCGGAGATTAGTTTAATACATAAATACGTCATTTTATTTTAGTTTTTTTTGTTATTATTTCGGGATACGCTTTACCTTCAGTTGCGCACTCTCCGCCATCTTGTAACTTTTAGCGCATGCGTGATCAGGGTTGCCAGCCCCCTCCAGGTCTAACACATGTATAGATATTAATGACCACTCAAAACCAGCCCACAAATAACTGAAAACTCGTCCAAAATTGTTTTTTTTTTAGCAACAAGCTACGATTTGCCACATTTATCTAATAGGTTTCTCAGAAGATGATAATCTACAGCTAATAGAGTTCCATAGTGGTGGTGTCTTAATTCCAATGAAACCATTTCTCTCTTGACTGTTTTCTACCGTTTTTTCTACCATACATTTTTTCCCCCGTAGGGGATTGTAGAAACACTCCCCACAAGGGCTATGTTTCATGTAGGCTTACCCTGGCGTGACGTTTTGATAACCATGTAAATCTTTCTTAAGACAAGGTGAAGTTTATCAATACATTCATCTCTATTTACTCGAAAATTCGAAAATGCTAATTGGCAGCAAAGTAGACGTCATGTAAAACTACAAATCCCAGCATGCTCTTTGCACGTCATCTCTCGCTGACACCTTTATTAACAAGTCGTGTCAATTTAAACTTGCACAAGACAGTTCACAGTATTGTCCATTTTAAAGAAATGTAGCCAATTTATTCGTTACTACATTTAGCTAACATTAGATCCAGTTAATCCAGAGATTCTTACCCTTGCCTCCATTCGACAATCTTGTCCAGATCATCATGGCATTTGTAGTTCTTTGTGATAGCAGCTAATTAGCGTTTCATTTTTGGGAAGGGGGAGGGGTAAATACAGCCGAATATATTGATAAAAGTAACCTTGTCCTTACATGTCAGGGGCCTTCTGAGTGGCGCAGGGGTCTAAAGCCACTGCATAGCAGTGCTTGAGGTGTCACTACAGACCCGGGTTGATCCCAGGCTGTGTTGCAACTGGCTGTGACAGGGGTCCCATAGGGTGGTGCACAATTAGCCCAGCATCGCCCGGGTTAGGGGAGGGTTTTGCAGGGGGGGGCTTTACTTGGCTCATCGTGTTCTTGTGGCAGGCCGGGTACCTGGACGACAGGAAAAAGAGGACCGCGCACGCCCCCATTCTCATCGACGGGGCTGCAGTGGAGCAGGTTGAGAGCTTCAAGTTCCTTGATGTCCACATCACCAAACAAGCAAAGAGAAATGACAGTCCATCATTACTTTAAGACATAGTTAGGTATGTGAAGGGTCATCAATTTATAGCAGCCATCTACCTCACCAAGCAAAGTGAGAAGAATAAGAGCACCACATTGAAGCTTCCCAGCAACACCCGTTGGGGTGATGTTGTCGTCATGTTTGATGGATCATAAAAACTTAATTGCAAATGATTAAATCTTTCCAATAGAAATTTTAAAAAACAATTTAGTTACAAATGTAACTTTAATTAAATGAGTTGACTCTTCACAATGGATAATTTCACTGAACAACCGAAGGGAATATTGAATGATTCATAGCATCTCCCAAAAATATTTTCAACTTACATCAGTAAAATGATAGTCTACAAACTAAAGCTTTGGTTGTCTTCCTCTTAGGCTTCCATGTCTTCTCCCTGGACCTCCTCAATGTCCACCTCTTGAACATCAGACTCTGAGGCCTCATCCTCACTATCACTTTCCAACCTTGTTGAGGATGTCTGGCTCAAAAAGCCTCGAATTTGCCCAGATGGCCACCAAATTTTCAAACCTTGTATTGGTTAACCTGTTGCGTGCTTTGGTGTGTGAGTCCCCAAACAAGGACCAGTTGCGCTCTGAGGCGGCTGATGTTGGTGGGATTTGGAGGATGATGGAGGCAACAAGGGAACGAGCCTCAGATCCACAAAGTCCCTTCCACCAGGTGGCTGATGAGACATGTTGGCACGACTGCCATACTGCATCTCCCTCCCAAAGCCCTTGCTTGGAAGTGTACTTCGCCAGACTGCCAAGAACCTCGCCCTCATCCAGGCCAAGGTGGCGAGACACGGTAGTGATGACATCATGCACCAGACAGGATGCTCTTTTTTAAATGTTATTTATCCGTTATCTTGCCAGAATACTTGGGCTTCAGGCAGAAGTCTTCACGCTTTTTGATGTATTTCAGAACTGCCATTTCCTCTGCTTGGAGAAACTGTGAAGTGGGCAGGGCAGTACGGAGTTCTTCTCTTACAGCAGAGTCTGAACATCAGACAGGATGACATTGTCTCCCACAATCTGTGCAATGGCTACTGCTATAGGTTTCAGGCTGCTTACCACTCTCTCCCAAAATACATCATCCAGGAGGATCCTCATGATGGGGCTGCCCATAAAATAAGTCACGATCATGACCGCCTGCTGCAGCGCTCTCTCTCTCTCAACACCAATGACTGAGCTCAACACATAAACACCCTTCCGGCCCTAATCTTCCCTGCCCATGTATCACTCACTCAGTAACAACCACACTGCCTGGTAATCAGCAGGAGCGGGGCACAGTGAAATGTATTGCTCTCACAACTGACCAGAAGATGGCGCTCTCACACCACATAAATCAATAGACTGAAGTCTGTATATAAAACAATAGACTGTAGCCTGTATATAAATCAATAGACTTTAGCCTAAATCAATAGACTGTAGCCTGTATATACATCAATAGACTGTAGCCTGTATATAAATCAATAGACTGTAGCCTAAATCAATAGACTGTAGCCTGTATATAAATCAATAGCCTGAAGCCTGTATATAAATCAATAGACTGTAGTCTGTATATAAATCAATAGACTGTAGCCTGTATATAAATCAATAGACTGTAGCCTAAATCAATAGACTGTAGTCTGTATATAAATCAATAGACTGTAGCCTGTATATAAATCAATAGACTGTAGCCTATATATATATCAATAGACTGTAGCCTGTATATTAATCAATAGACTGTAGCCTGTATATAAATCAATAGACTGTAGCCTATATATAAATCAATAGACTGTAGCCTGTATATAAATCAATAGACTGTAGCCTATATAAATCAATAGACTGTAGTCTGTATATAAATCAATAGACTGTAGCCTGTGTATAAATCAATAGACTGTAGCCTATATAAATCAATAGACTGTAGCCTGTATATAAATCAATAGACTGTAGCCTAAATCAATAGCCTGAAGCCTGTATATAAATCAATAGACTGTAGCCTGTATATAAATCAATAGACTGTAGCCTATATAAATCAATAGACTGTAGCCTGTATATAAATCAATAGACTGTAGCCTGTATATAAATCAATAGACTGTAGCCTATATATAAATCAATAGAATGTAGTCTGTATATAAATCAATAGACTGTAGCCTGTATATAAATCAATAGAATGTAGCCTATATATAAATCAATAGACTGTAGCCTGTATATAAATCAATAGACTGTAGCCTAAATCAATAGACTGTAGCCTGTATATAAATCAATAGACTGTAGCCTATATAAATCAATAGACTGTAGCCTAAATCAATAGACTGTAGCCTGTATATAAATCAATAGACTGTAGCCTAAATCAATAGACTGTAGCCTGTATATAAATCAATAGACTGTAGCCTGTATATAAATCAATAGACTGTAGCCTGTATATAAATCAATAGACTGTAGCCTGTATATAAATCAATAGACTGTAGCCTATATAAATCAATAGACTGTAGCCTGTATATAAATCAATAGCCGGTAGCCTGTATATAAATCAATAGCCTGTAGCCTAAATCAATAGCCGGTAGCCTGTATATAAATCAATAGCCTGAAGCCTGTATATAAATCAATAGACTGTAGCCTATATAAATCAATAGACTGTAGCCTGTATATAAATCAATAGCCTGTAGCCTAAATCAATAGCCGGTAGCCTGTATATAAATCAATAGCCTGAAGCCTGTATATAAATCAATAGACTGTAGCCTATATAAATCAATAGCCGGTAGCCTGTATATAAATCAATAGCCTGTATATACAGTATATACATCCGTACATCTGAGAGGATATATTGCTCATTGTGGTAATAGCTTCATTCAGGCATGGAAATCCCCCCCAGAAGGAACACTCTTTCTTATAAAGTGCACTTCTTTTATCCAGGGTCTATAGGGAACTATGTAGGGAATACTAGGGTGTAATTTAGGATGCGAACATGTTCTGATTCTGGTGGAACAGAGTGACAAGATTAAGGTCCAAAATTACCATTATGTCAACACTATGACAAGCTATAGCAACACTATTACCAGTCTGTCACCACTATGACAAGCTATAGCACCACTATTACCAGTCTGTCACCACTATGACAAGCTATAGCACCACTATTACCAGTCTGTCACCACTATGACAAGCTATAGCACCACTATTACCAGTCTGTCACCACTATGACAAGCTATAGCCCCACTATTACCAGTCTGTCACCACTATGACAAGCTATAGCCCCACTATTACCATTATGACAAGCTATAGCCCCACTATTACCAGTTTGTCACCACTATGACAAGCTATAGCACCACTATTACCAGTCTGTCACCACTATGACAAGCTATAGCCCCACTATTACCAGTCTGTCACCATTTTGACAAGCTATAGCACAACTATTACCAGTCTGTCACCCCTATGACAAGTTATAGCCCCACTATTACCAGTCTGTCACCACTATGACAAGCTATAGCCCCACTATTACCATTATGACAAGCTATAGCCCCACTATTACCAGTCTGTCACCACTATGACAAGCTATAGCCCCACTATTACCAGTCTGTCACCACTATGACAAGTTATAGCCCCACTATTACCAGTCTGTCACCACTATGACAAGTTATAGCCCCACTATTACCAGTCTGTCACCACTATGACAAGCTATAGCCCCACTATTACCAGTGAATTTGTGTACTTTCAATCGTTATAACACATCCATGATATTGTGTTATGCTATTATTTCACGAAAATATCAGCGTGAGAATCCCAAACAAGGTATTTTATTACACATTGAAGTCATTTAGGGGTTTAAAGTTTAAAGTGCATTACATCGAGAGAATAGAAAGTTGTGGATGGACAAAGAGCAAACCGTGGTAATGAATAAACAACGTTAAGAAATTAAATCAAAACGTAAACTACTCACATTCAAATAATGACATAATACTTTCATAAAGACATTTGACTAACAACTATCACAGGATACAGATTCATTGCACTTTGCCTCTAAATATATATATATAAATTAATTCATTATAAATTAATTATAAATTAATTATACATTTTTAATTATAAAAGACCACATCAAATACATTTTATTCATACCATAACTTTTATTAAGCATATATATATATATATATGCATATATATGCATATATATGCTTAATAAAAGTTATGGTATGAATAAAATGTATTTGATGTGGTCTTTTATAATTTTAAATAAATTATACATTGAGTCTGAATTGACACGCCCCAATATGTTATCGTTAATTACAGACCAGTGACGTCTTTCGGTTTCCTTCATGTCAAAGCATCATTTTGGTACTATGATGTGGTCATCTGATAGGGCTGGCAGGAGGTGTGGGGGGGGGGGGGGCATATTTATAAACCATCTCTGAGTAACAGTGCTGATCTAGGATCAGGTCTGTCCATGTCCAGTCATTAAAAGTCATAAAGCATCTGAGTAACAGTGCTGATCTAGGATCAGGTCCGTCCATGTTCATAATAATATTATGTATTTTGATCTAAAATGCAAAACTGATCCTAGATCATTACTCAGACAAAGGTTGCAAAATGATTTCCCAAAATACCATCATTTCCAGAGATGCCCTTTGGAAGATTGATGGAATCAGAAATAAAGCAGATGATCCAGGAATCGGCCAACCGGGATTACTGGAGAACCTTGGGATTTTGGGGAAAGTCACTGGAAATGTGCTACCCTAACTCAGAAACTTCCTCTTTCGTATTTAGGCAGCTGTAGTCTTCAGGTTGGTTTGTAGTCTTGGGGGTGGTAGTAGTCTTCGGGGTAATAGTAGTCTTGGGGGTGGTAGTAGTCTTGGGGGCGGTAGTAGTCTTTGGGGGTGGTAGTAGTCTTGGGGGTGGTAGTAGTCTTCGGGGTAATAGTAGTCTTGGGGGAGGTAGTAGTCTTGGGGGCGGTAGTGGTATTGGGGGTGGTAGTAGTCTTGGGAGAGGTAGTAGTCTTGGGGGCGGTAGTAGTCTTGGGGGAGGTAGTAGTCTTCGGGGTGGTAGTAGTCTTTGGTGGCGGTAGTAGTCTTGGGGGTGGTAGTAGTCTTCGGGGTGGTAGTAGTCGTTGGGGCGGTAGTAGTCTTGGGGGAGGTAGTAGTCTTGGGGGTGATAGTAGTCTTGGGGGCGGTAGTAGTCTTCAGGGTGGTAGTAGTTGTTGGGGCGGAGGTAGTCTTGGGCGTGGTAGAAGTCTTCGGGGTAATAGTAGTCTTGGGGGAGGTAGTAGTCTTGGGGGCGGTAGTAGTCTTCGGGGCGGTAGTAGTCTTGGGGGTGATAGTAGTCTTGGGGGTGATAGTAGTCTTGGGGGTGGTAGTAGTCTTGGGGGCGGTAGTGGTATTGGGGGAGGTAGTAGTCTTGGGGGTGATAGTAGTCTTGGGGGTGGTAGTAGTCTTGGGGGCGGTAGTGGTATTGGGGGAGGTAGTAGTCTTGGGGGAGGTAGTAGTCTTGGAGGTGATAGTAGTCTTGGGGGTGGTGGTAGTAGTCTTGGGGGAGGTAGTAGTCTTGGAGGTGGTAGTAGTAGTCTTGGGGGAGGTAGTAGTCTTGGGGGTGATAGTAGTCTTGGGGGTGGTAGTAATCTTGGGGGCGGTAGTAGTCTTGCGGGGCGGTAGTAGTCTTTGGGGTGGTAGTAGTCTTGGGGGCGGTAGTAGTCTTTGGGGTGGTAGTAGTCTTGGGGGAGGTAGTAGTCTTTGGGGTGGTAGTAGTCTTGGGGGAGGTAGTAGTCTTTGGGGTGATAGTAGTCTTTGGGGTGATAGTAGTCTTGGGGCGGTAGTAGTCTTGGGGGTGGTAGTAGTCTTCGGGGTGGTAGTAGTCTTCGAGGTGGTAGTAGTCTTCGGGGGTTTAGTCGTCTTGGGGGTGATAGTAGTCTTTGGGGTGATAGTAGTCTTCAGGTGGTGGTAGTACTGTGGGTAGAAGTGGCCTTGCATTCCAGACTGACGGGGCTCCATGGCGGACTGTGGGAAGGGACTAGGGTGGTAGTAGTCTTGCTTTCCAGACTGACGGGGCTCCACGGCGGACTGTGGGAAGGGACTAAGGTGGTAGAAGAGGAGGTTTGAAGGAGCAGGTTCCAGTGCAGTGTCGAGGAGTCAGCATCTTACAGGAGAAATGTTGTAGCGCGTTGTGAGCTTCTGGGAAGAAAGAGAATAGATCACTAAATAGATCCACTAGACAAAGAAAGGGAATAGATCACTAAATAGATCCACTAGATGAAGAAAGAGAATAGATCCACTAGATGAAGTAAGGGAATAGATCAACTAGATGAAGGATGAGAATAGATCACTAAATTGATCCAATAGGTGAAGCATGGGAATAGATCCACTAGCTGAAGAAAGGGAAAGTATCAATAAATAGATCAACTAGATGAAGGATGGGAATAGATCACTAAATAGATCCACTAGATGAAGAAAGGGAATAGATCACTAAATAGATCCACTAGATGAAGAAAGGGAATAGATCACTAAATAGATCCACTAGATGAAGAAAGGGAATAGATCACTAAATAGATCCACAAGATGAAGAAAGGGAATAGATCCACTAGATGAAGAAAGGGAATAGATCCACTAGATGAAGAAAGGGAATCGATCCACTAGATGAAGAGTGGGAATAGATCACTAAATAGATCCACTAGATGAAGAAAGGGAATAGATCACTAAATAGATCCACAAGATGAATAAAGGTAATAGATCACTAAATAGATCCACTAGATGAAGATTTGGGAATAGATCACTAAATAGATCCACGAGATGAAGTAAGGGAATAGATCACTAAATAGATCCACTAAGGTGTGTGTGTGTTTAAATGTGGTGGTCCTCACAATGCACATTAAATAGACTTTTCTATTGATGTGTATTCAAATGTATATAGTCATTTCTTTTTTCAATTGTATATATATTTTTTGAAATTTAACTCGGCAAGTCAGTTCAGAACAAATTCTTATTTAGAATGACGGCCTACCGGGAAACAGTGGGTTATTAACTGCCAAGGTCAGGGGCAGAACGACAGCTTTTTATCTTGTCAGCTCAGGGATTTGATCTAGCAACCTTTCAGTTACTGGCCCAACACTCTAACCACTAGGCTACTTGCCATATATGGGCTGAAATCAATTCTCTTTTCAAATGTATATAGGCCTAAATCAATTCTCTTTGGGTTCAAACATAGTATTAAAGGCAGTTGTGGGTCAATTGAATCAAGGCCATGCTTTAAAATGAATTAAAACTTTAACGAAGCAATAAGGCACGAGGGTGTATGGTATATGGCCAATATACCACGACTAAGGGTTGTTCTTCAGCGTGACAAGTCCCTGGACACAGCCCTTAGCCGTGGTATATTGGCCATATACCACAACCCCCCGAGGTGCCCTATTGCCATTATAAACTGGAAAGAGCAGTAAAAATACATGTTTTGTCATAAACGTTGTACACGGTCTGATGATATACCACAGCTGTCAGCCAATCAGCATTCATGGCTCGAATATTCCAGTTTATAATAAACCCCCCCCCCCGTGCCTTATTGCTTAAACAAAACTTGATTCAAGGGTATGCTCTAAAATGTAATACAACTGCAATCACACAGAACAACACCGGATTCAAAACGTAGAGTTTTTCAATTTAATTTAAATTATTATAAAACATTATTGCAACCAATGGAATGTTATATATATATATATATGGGGGGGGATACAACCATCTCAGCTCTGCAGATTTTGCTGGAAAGAGACAGAATCATTAGATCCTTTGTTTTGGTAATTATGTAGCTGGTTTTTGGTCGCAGGTTTAGGAATGGCTGAAGAATTGCAACATTTACCTGGAGTTAACTCTGTAAAAAGCACTGTTGGGTGATTTAAAAAAAAAATCATAGTCAATCCATCAATAATATAATGATACTTTTAAGCAAAAATGTTTATCTTTAATTTACAATCTGTAGGAATTTTGAGAATAGAAAGGTTCAGAACTTTTGTGAAACATCACAGTGGAAAAATATATGGCAAATATATTATTAATTAATATATGTATATATAATATATTATTAATATATGGTAAATATATATATATAATACCATCAAAACTGGTGTTGATGGTGTTTAGAGATAGATGGGAGGGGTTGAATGGAGCTGAAGGGACTGGATGGTGTTTAGAGATAGATGGGAGGGGTTGAGTGGAGCTGAAGGGACTGGATGGTGTTTAGAGATAGATGGGAGGGGTTGAATGGACCTGAAGGGACTGGATGGTGTTTAGAGATAGATGGGAGGGGTTGAATGGAGCTGAAGGGACTGGATGGTGTTCAGAGATAGATGGGAGGGGTTGAATGGAGATGAATGGACTGGATGGTGTTCAGAGATAGATAGGAGGGGTTGAATGGAGATGAATGGACTGGATGGTGTTCAGAGAGAGATGGGAGGGGTTGAATGGAGATGAATGGACTGGATGGTGTTCAGAGAGAGATGGGAGGGGTTGAATGGAGATGAATGGACTGGATGGTGTTCAGAGAGAGATGGGAGGGGTTGAATGGAGCTGAAGAACGGGACTAAAAACAAACTAAAGATAACTATTGTAAAATAGATTGTGTCCGTATATATTCTGTATTAGCTGAAAGTAGAAGCTGAAAGTGTTGTTGTCCATTAGTTTACTCCAATCAGAGGAAGGATGGTAGGGTTAGGGGAAGATAATAAAGGAAAATATCTAAAAATATATATTCAGTGGCATTCGGAAAGTATTCAGACCCCTTAACTTTTTCCACATTTTGTTTTACGTTACAGCCTTATTCTAAAATGGATTCAATTGCTTGTTCCCCTCATCGATCTACACACAATACCCCATAACGACATCACAATACCCCATAATGACATCACAATACCCCATAATAACATCACAATACTCCATAATAACATCACAATACTCCATAATGACATCACAATACCCCGTAATGACATCACAAGCTCCATAATGACATCACAATACCACGTAATGACATCACAATACCACATAATGACATCACAATAACCCATAATGGAGAAATAAAAGCAAATAAAAAAACAGAAATATGACATTTACATAAGTATTCAGACCCTTTACTAAGTACTGCACCTTTGGCAGTGACTACAGCCTCGAGTCTTCTTGGATATGACGCTACAAGCGTGGCACACCTGTATTTGGGGAGTTTCTTCCATTCTTCTCTGCAGATCCTCTCAAGTTCTGTCAGGTTGGATGGGGAGCGTTGCTGCACAGCTGTTTTCAGGTCTCTACAGAGATGTTCGATCGGGTTCAAGTCCGTTCTCTGGCTGGGCCACTCAAGGACATTCAGAGACCTGTCACGAAGCCACTCCAATGTTGTCTTGGCTATGTGCTTAGAATCGTTGTCCTGTTGAAAAGTGGACCTCCGCCCCAGTCTGAGGTCCTGAGCACTCTGGAATAGGTTTACAAGGATCTCTCTGTACTTTTCTCCGTTCTTCTTTGCCTCGATCCTGACTAGTCTCCCAGTCCCTGCCAGTGAAAAACATCCCCACAGCATGATGCTGCCACCACCATGCTTCAT
Source organism: Oncorhynchus masou masou (assembly GCF_036934945.1). NCBI lineage: Eukaryota > Metazoa > Chordata > Actinopteri > Salmoniformes > Salmonidae > Oncorhynchus > Oncorhynchus masou. Next base: position 72,035,739 of record NC_088226.1, read on the forward strand.
CGTAGGGATGGTGGCAGGTTTCCTCCAGACGTGACGCTTGGCATTCAGGCCAAAGAGTTCAATCTTAGTTTCATCAGACCAGAGAATCTTGTCTCTCGTGGTCTGAGAGTCTTTAGGTGCCTTTAGGCAAACTCCCAGCGGGCTGTCATGTGCCTTTTGCTGAGAAGTGGCTTCTGTCCGGCCACTCTACCTTAAAGGCCTGATTGGTGGAGTGCTGCAGAGATGGTTGTCCTTCTGGAAGGTTCTCCCATCTTCACAGAGGAACTCGAGAGCTCTGTCAGAGTGGGTTCTTGAGTCACCTAACTAACCAAGGCCCTAATCAAGGCCCTTCTCCCTTGATTGCTAAGTTTAGCCGGGTGGCAAGCTCTAGGCTCTGGATAAGAGCGTCTGCTAAATGACTTAAATGTAAATGTAAATGTAGGAAGAGTTTTGGTGGTTCCAAACTTCCACTGTGTTCTTGGGGACCTTCAAAGCTGCAGAATGTTTTTGTACCCTTCCCCAGATCTGTGCCTCGACACAATCTAGTCTCGGAGGTCCACGGACAATTTCTTCGACCTCATGGCTTGGTTTTTGCTCTGACATGCACTGGCAACTGTGGGACCTTATATAGACAGGTGTGTGCCTCCAAATTATGTCCAATCAATTGAATTTACCACAGGTGGACTCCAATCAAGTTGTACAAATATATCAAGGATGATCAATGGAAACAGGATTCACCTGAGCTCAATTTCGAGTCTCATAGCAAAGGGTCTGAATACTTATGTAAATAAGGTATATGTAAATAAGATATTTCTGTTTTTTTGTTTTTTAATACATTGTCAAACATTTATAAAAACCCGTTTTTTGCTTTGTCATTATGGGGTATTGCGATGTCATTGTGGAGGATTGTGATGTCATTATGGAGGATTGTGATGTCATAATGGAGTAGTGTGTGTAGATTGCTGAGGAAATTATTTTCGAACGAGGCTGTAACAGAACAAATGTGGAAAACGTGAAGGGGTCTGAATACTTTACGAAGGCACCGCATATATAAATATATATATACAGTGCCTTGCGAAAGTATTCGGCCCCCTTGAACTTTGCGACCTTTTGCCACATTTCAGGCTTCAAACATAAAGATATAAAACTGTATTTTTTTTGTGAAGAATCAACTTTTTTGTTGAAAGGGGGCCGAATACTTTCGCAAGGCACTGTATAATATAATATATAAATAAATAAAATATAAATCAAGGCTGAAATGAACTGAAATGTAGTAAAACATGTAAAAAAACATGTCTGAAGAATCTAACCCTTTAGCCACAGCAAGACTGTCTGTTCACAGTTCAATGTTCCTGACTGTGTGTTCTTGTGTATAAAATCTGTTAACAAACTATAGTTTTGGCAAGTCGGTTAGGACATCTACTTTGTGCATGACACAAATAATTTGTTCAACAATTGTTTACAGACAAATTATTTCACTTATAATTCACCGTACCACAATTCCAGTGGGTCAGAAGTTTACATACACTAAGTTGACTGTGCCTTTAAACAGCTTGGAAAATTCCAGAAAAATGATGTCATGGCTGGCTTTAGAAGTTTCTGATAGGCTAATGGACATAATTTGAGTCAATTGGAGGTGTACCTGTGGATGTATTTCAAGGCCGACCTTCAAACTCAGTGCCTCTTTGCTTGACATCATGGGAAAATCAAAAGAAATCAGCCAAGACCTCAGAAAAAGTCTGTTTCATCCTTGGGAGCAATTTCCAAACACCTGAAGGTACCACATTCAAGTATAAACACCAAGTATAAACACCATGAGACCACGTAGCCGTCATACCACTCAGGAAGGAGACGCGTTCTCTCTCCTAGAGATGAATGTACTTTGGTGCGAAAAGTGCAAATCAATCACAGAACAACAGCAAAGGACCTTTGTGAAGATGCTGGAGGAAACAGGTACAAAAGTATCTACATCCACAGTAAAACGAGTCCTATATCGACATAACCTGAACGGCCGCTCAGCAAGGAAGAAGTCACTGCTCCAAAACTGCCATTAAAAAGCCAGACTAAGGTTTGCAGCTGCCCATGTGGACAAAGATCGTACTTTTTGGAGAAATGTCCTCTGATGAAACAAAAATAGAACTGTTTGGCCAGTTCCACCAGCTCTGTCTTGGGGAATGGGCCAAAATTCACCCAACATATTGTGGGAGGCTTGTGTAAGGCGACCCGAAACGTTTGACCCAAGTTAAACAATTTAAAAGCAATGCTACCAAATACTAATTGAATGTATGTAAACTTCTGACCCACTGGGAATGTGATGAAATAAATAAAATATGAAATAAATCATTCTCTCAACTACTATTACATTTCACATTCTTAAAATAAAGTGGTGATCCTAACTGACCTAAGACAGGGACTTTTTACTGGGATTAAATGTCAGGAATTGTGAAAAACGGAGTTTAAATGTATTTGGCGAAAAGGTGTATGTAAACTTCCGACTTCAACTGTACTGTATTCCGGTGCATCTTAGTGACTTAGTACAATAAGGGGTGTGGTTGCTGGATGTTAGTGGGCGTGGTTTGTCCTGTAAGTGTGTTTCCATACTTAGGCGTGTCCTTTTGGTTCCTTCCCCAGGCATGATTGTTTCTGTTGCAATGTTACTTCTGTACGTTGTTCATGTTCCTTGTTTTGTTTTATGTTGCGTTTATTTATTAAACTTATTTTACTTTATTGAACTTGCTTCCCGACTCTCAGCCACATCGGTACACAAGGTTGTGGTGGTTTACAGAAGAAAAAAGACCAAGAAAGAAAAAAGACCAAGTCCACACTATGGCATGACTGGCTCAAATAATTAAAGAAGAAGCAACAGTCCATCATTACTTTAAGACATGAAGGTCCGTCAATATGGAAAATTTCAAGAACTTTGAAAGTTTCTTCAATTGCAGTCGCAAAAAAACATCAAGCGCTATGATGAAACTGTCTCTCATGAGGACCGCCACAGGAAAGGAAGACCCAGAGTTACCTCTGTTGTAGAGGATAAGTTCATTAGAGTTACCAGCCTCAGAAATGTCAGCCCAAATAAATGCTTCTCAGAGTTCAAGTAACATCAACTGTTCAGAGGAGACTGTGTGAATCAGGCCTTAATGGTTGAATTGATGCAAAGAAACCACTACCAAAGGACACCAATAATAAGAAGAGACTTGCTTATGCCAAGAAACACGAGCAATGGACATTAGACCGGTGGAAATCTGTCCTTTGGTCTGATGAGTCCAAATTTGAGATTTTTCGCTCCAACCGCCATGTCTTTGTGAGATGCAGAGTAGGTGAACAGATGATATCCACAGGTGTGGTTCCCAATGTGAAGCACGGAGGAGGAGGTATTATGGTGTGGGGGTGCTTTGCTGGTGACACTGACTGTGATTTATTTAGAGTTCAAGGCACACTTAACCAGCATTGCTACCACAGCATTCTGTAGTGATATGCCATCCCATCTGGTTTGGACTTAGTGGGACTATCATTTGTTTTTCAACAGGACAATGACCCAACAAACCTCCAGGCTGTGTAAGGGCTATTTGACCAAGAAGGAGAGTGATGATGCTGCATCAGATTACCTGGCCTTAAACAATCACCCGACCTCAACCCAAATGAGATGGTTTTAGATGAGTTGGACAACAGAGTGAAGGAAAAACACATGTGGGAAATCCTTCAAGACTGTTGGAAAAGCATTCCAGGTGAAGCTGGTTGAGAGAATGCCAAAAGTGTGCAACACTGTCATCGAAAGGGTGGAAACTTTGAAGAATCTCAAATCTAAAATATATTTTGATTTGTAGTCTGATTAGTAGTTATATCAGGTCTGTTAGTTGATTAATAGTTATATCAGGTCTGTTAGTTATATCAGGTCTGTTAGTTATATCAGGTCTGATAGTTGATTAGTAGTTATATCAGGTCTGTTAGTTATATCAGGTCTGATAGTTGATTAGTAGTTATATCTGGTCTGTTAGTTATATCAGGTCTGATAGTTGATTAGTAGTTATATCTGGTCTGTTAGTTATATCAGGTCTGTTAGTTATATCAGGTCTGATAGTTGATTAGCAGCTATATCAGGTCTGATAGTTGATTAGTAGTTATATCAGGTCTGATAGTTGATTAGTAGTTATATCAGGTCTGTTAGTTATATCAGGTCTGTTAGTTGATTAGTAGTTATATCAGGTCTGTTAGTTATATCAGGTCTTATAGTTGATTAGTAGTTATATCAGGTCTGATAGTTGATTAGTAGTTATATCAGGTCTGTTAGTTATATCAGGTCTGGTAGTTATATCAGGTCTGTTAGTTATATCAGGTCTGTTAGTTATATCAGGTCTTATAGTTGATTAGTAGTTATATCAGGTCTGATAGTTGATTAGTAGTTATATCAGGTCTGATAGTTGATTAGTAGTTATATTAGGTCTGATAGTTGATTAGTAGTTATATCAGGTCTGATAGTTGATTAGTAGTTATATCAGGTCTGATAGTTGATTAGTAGTTATATCAGGTCTGGTAGTTGATTAGTAGTTATATCAGGTCTGTTAGTTATATCAGGTCTGATAGTTGATTAGTAGTTATATCAGGTCTGATAGTTGATTAGTAGTTATATCAGGTCTGATAGTTGATTAGTAGTTATATCAGGTCTGATAGTTGATTAGTAGTTATATCAGGTATGTTAGTTATATCAGGTCTGTTAGTTGATTAGTAGTTAAATCAGGTCTGTTAGTTATATCAGGTCTGATAGTTGATTAGTAGTTATATCAGGTCTGTTAGTTGATTAGTAGTTATATCAGGTCTGATAGTTATATCAGGTCTGTTAGTTGATTAGTAGTTATATCAGGTCTGTTAGTTATATCAGGTCTGTTAGTTGATTAGTAGTTATATCAGGTCTGATAGTTGATTAGTAGTTATATCAGGTCTGTTAGTTATATCAGGTCTGTTAGTTGATTAGTAGTTATATCAGGTCTGTTAGTTGATTAGTAGTTATATCAGGTCTGATAGTTGATTAGTAGTTATATCAGGTCTGTTAGTTGATTAGTAGTTATATCAGGTCTGTTAGTTGATTAGTAGTTATATCAGGTCTGTTAGTTGATTAGTTGTTATATCAGGTCTGTTAGTTGATTAGTAGTTATATCAGGTCTGATAGTTGATTAGTAGTTATATCAGGTCTGATAGTTGATTAGTAGTTATATCAGGTCTGGTAGTTATATCAGGTCTGTTAGTTATATCAGGTCTGTTAGTTATATCAGGTCTGATAGTTGATTAGTAGTTATATCAGGTCTGATAGTTGATTAGTAGTTATATCAGGTCTGTTAGTTGATTAGTAGTTATATCAGGTCTGATAGTTGATTAGTAGTTATATCAGTTCTGATAGTTGATTAGTAGTTATATCAGGTCTGTTAGTTATATCAGGTCTGTTAGTTATATCAGGTCTGTTAGTTATATCAGGTCTGTTAGTTATATCAGGTCTGATAGTTGATTAGTAGTTATATCAGGTCTGATAGTTATATCAGGTCTGTTAGTTATATCAGGTCTGCTAGTTATATCAGGTCTTATAGTTGATTAGTAGTTATATCAGGTATGTTGGTTGATTAGTAGTTATTTACATTTACATTTAAGTCATTTAGCAGACGCTCTTATCAGGTCTGTTAGTTGATTAGTAGTTATATCAGGTCTGATAGTTGATTAGTAGTTATATCAGGTCTGATAGTTGATTAGTAGTTATATCAGGTCTGATAGTTGATTAGTAGTTATATCAGGTCTGATAGTTATATCAGGTCTGTTAGTTGATTAGTAGTTATATAAGGTCTGTTAGTTATATCAGGTCTGTTAGTTATATCAGGTCTGATAGTTGATTAGTAGTTATATCAGGTCTGATAGTTGATTAGTAGTTATATAAGGTCTGTTAGTTGATTAGTAGTTATATCAGGTCTGATAGTTGATTAGTAGTTATATCAGGTCTGATAGTTGATTAGTAGTTATATCAGGTCTGATAGTTGATTAGTAGTTATATCAGGTCTGATAGTTGATTAGTAGTTATATCAGGTCTGATAGTTATATCAGGTCTGTTAGTTGATTAGTAGTTATATAAGGTCTGTTAGTTATATCAGGTCTGTTAGTTATATCAGGTCTGATAGTTGATTAGTAGTTATATCAGGTCTGATAGTTGATTAGTAGTTATATCAGGTCTGTTAGTTATATCAGGTCTGATAGTTGATTAGTAGTTATATCAGGTCTGATAGTTGATTAGTAGTTATATCAGGTCTGATAGTTGATTAGTAGTTATATCAGGTCTGATAGTTGATTAGTAGTTATATCAGGTCTGTTAGTTATATCAGGTCTGATAGTTATATCAGGTCTGTTAGTTGATTAGTAGTTATATCAGGTCTGTTAGTTGATTAGTAGTTATATCAGGTCTGATAGTTGATTAGTAGTTATATCAGGTCTGGTAGTTATATCAGGTTTGTTAGTTGATTAGTAGTTATATCAGGTCTGATAGTTGATTAGTAGTTATATCAGGTCTGTTAGTTATATCAGGTCTGGTAGTTGATTAGTAGTTATATCAGGTCTGATAGTTGATTAGTAGTTATATCAGGTATGTTAGTTGATTAGTAGTTATATCAGGTCTGATAGTTGATTAGTAGTTATATCAGTTCTGATAGTTGATTAGTAGTTATATCAGGTCTGATAGTTGATTAGTAGTTATATCAGGTCTGATAGTTATATCAGGTCTGATAGTTGATTAGTAGTTAAATCAGGTCTGTTAGTTATATCAGGTCTGTTAGTTATATCAGGTCTGTTAGTTATATCAGGTCTGTTAGTTATATCAGGTCTTATAGTTGATTAGTAGTTATATCAGGTCTGGTAGTTGATTAGTATTTATATCAGGTCTGTTAGTTATATCAGGTCTGGTAGTTATATCAGGTCTGATAGTTATATCAGGTCTGTTAGTTATATCAGGTCTGTTAGTTATATCAGGTCTGTTAGTTATATCAGGTCTGTTAGTTATATCAGGTCTGATAGTTATATCAGGTCTGATAGTTGATTAGTAGTTATATCAGGTATGTTAGTTGATTAGTAGTTATATCAGGTCTGTTAGTTATATCAGGTCTGTTAGTTATATCAGGTCTGTTAGTTATATCAGTTCTGATAGTTGATTAGTAGTTAAATCAGGTCTGTTAGTTGATTAGTAGTTATATCAGGTCTGTTAGTTATATCAGGTCTGTTAGTTATATCAGGTCTGATAGTTATATCAGTTCTGATAGTTGATTAGTAGTTATATCAGGTCTGTTAGTTATATCAGGTCTGTTAGTTATATCAGTTCTGATAGTTGATTAGTAGTTAAATCAGGTCTGTTAGTTATATCAGGTCTGTTAGTTGATTAGTAGTTATATCAGGTCTGTTAGTTATATCAGGTCTGTTAGTTGATTAGTAGTTATATCAGGTCTGATAGTTGATTAGTAGTTATATCAGGTCTGTTAATTATATCAGGTCTGTTAGTTATATCAGGTATGTTAGTTGATTAGTAGTTATATCAGGTATGTTAGTTATATCAGGTCTGATAGTTGATTAGTAGTTATATCAGGTCTGATAGTTATATCAGGTCTGATAGTTGATTAGTAGTTATATCAGGTCTGTTAGTTGATTAGTAGTTATATCAGGTCTGTTAGTTATATCAGGTCTGTTAGTTATATCAGGTATGTTAGTTGATTAGTAGTTATATCAGGTATGTTAGTTATATCAGGTCTGTTAGTTGATTAGTAGTTATATCAGGTCTGTTAGTTATATCAGGTCTGTTAGTTATATCAGGTATGTTAGTTGATTAGTAGTTATATCAGGTATGTTAGTTATATCAGGTCTGATAGTTGATTAGTAGTTATATCAGGTCTGATAGTTGATTAGTAGTTATATCAGGTCTGGTAGTTGATTAGTAGTTATATCAGGTCTGTTAGTTATATCAGGTCTGTTAGTTATATCAGGTCTGATAGTTGATTAGTAGTTATATCAGGTCTGTTAGTTATATCAGGTCTGTTAGTTATATCAGGTCTGTTAGTTGATTAGTAGTTATATCAGGTCTGTTAGTTGATTAGTAGTTATATCAGGTCTGTTAGTTGATTAGTAGTTATATCAGGTCTGATAGTTGATTAGTAGTTATATCAGGTCTGTTAGTTATATCAGGTCTGATAGTTATATCAGGTCTGATAGTTGATTAGTAGTTATATCAGGTCTGTTAGTTATATCAGGTCTGTTAGTTATATCAGGTCTGATAGTTGATTAGTATTTATATCAGGTCTGTTAGTTGATTAGTAGTTATATCAGGTCTGTTAGTTGATTAGTAGTTATATCAGGTATGTTAGTTATATCAGGTCTGTTAGTTATATCAGGTATGTTAGTTGATTAGTAGTTATATCAGGTATGTTAGTTATATCAGGTCTGATAGTTGATTAGTAGTTATATCAGGTCTGATAGTTGATTAGTAGTTATATCAGGTCTGTTAGTTATATCAGGTCTGATAGTTGATTAGTAGTTATATCAGGTCTGTTAGTTGATTAGTAGTTATATCAGGTCTGTTAGTTATATCAGGTCTGTTAGTTATATCAGGTCTTATAGTTATATCAGGTCTGTTAGTTATATCAGGTCTGTTAGTTATATCAGGTCTTATAGTTGATTAGTAGTTATATCAGGTCTGATAGTTGATTAGTAGTTATATCAGGTCTGATAGTTGATTAGTAGTTATATCAGGTCTGTTAATTATATCAGGTCTGTTAGTTATATCAGGTCTGATAGTTGATTAGTAGTTATATCAGGTCTGATAGTTGATTAGTAGTTATATCAGGTCTGTTAATTATATCAGGTCTGTTAGTTATATCAGGTCTGGTAGTTGATTAGTATTTATATCAGGTCTGATAGTTGATTAGTAGTTATATCAGGTCTGTTAGTTATATCAGGTCTGTTAGTTATATCAGGTCTGGTAGTTGATTAGTATTTATATCAGGTCTGTTAGTTATATCAGGTCTGGTAGTTATATCAGGTCTGATAGTTGATTAGTAGTTATATCAGGTCTGATAGTTGATTAGTAGTTATATCAGGTCTGTTAGTTATATCAGGTCTGTTAGTTATATCAGGTCTGGTAGTTATATCAGGTCTGTTAGTTGATTAGTAGTTATATCAGGTCTGATAGTTGATTAGTAGTTATATCAGGTCTGTTAGTTGATTAATAGTTATATCAGGTCTGTTAGTTATATCAGGTCTGGTAGTTGATTAGTATTTATATCAGGTCTGTTAGTTATATCAGGTCTGGTAGTTATATCAGGTATGTTAGTTGATTAGTAGTTATATCAGGTCTGATAGTTGATTAGTAGTTATATCAGGTCTGGTAGTTATATCAGGTCTGTTAGTTATATCAGGTCTGTTAGTTGATTAATAGTTATATCAGGTCTGTTAGTTATATCAGGTCTGGTAGTTGATTAGTATTTATATCAGGTCTGTTAGTTATATCAGGTCTGGTAGTTATATCAGGTCTGATAGTTATATCAGGTCTGGTAGTTATATCAGGTCTGTTAGTTATATCAGGTCTGTTAGTTATATCAGGTCTGTTAGTTGATTAATAGTTATATCAGGTCTGTTAGTTATATCAGGTCTGGTAGTTATATCAGGTCTGTTAGTTATATCAGGTCTGTTAGTTGATTAATAGTTATATCAGGTCTGTTAGTTATATCAGGTCTGGTAGTTATATCAGGTCTGATAGTTATATCAGGTCTGGTAGTTATATCAGGTCTGGTAGTTATATCAGGTCTGGTAGTTATATCAGGTCTGGTAGTTATATCAGGTCTGATAGTTATATCAGGTCTGGTAGTTATATCAGGTCTGGTAGTTATATCAGGTCTGGTAGTTATATCAGGTCTGGTAGTTATATCAGGTCTGTTAGTTATATCAGGTCTGTTAGTTATATCAGGTATGTTAGTTGATTAGTAGTTATATCAGGTCTGTTAGTTGATTAATAGTTATATCAGGTCTGTTAGTTATATCAGGTCTGGTAGTTATATCAGGTCTGATAGTTGATTAGTAGTTATATCAGGTCTGGTAGTTATATCAGGTCTGATAGTTGATTAGTAGGTATATCAGGTCTGATAGTTATATCAGGTATGTTAGTTGATTAGTAGTTATATCAGGTCTGTTAGTTATATCAGGTCTGGTAGTTATATCAGGTCTGATAGTTGATTAGTAGTTATATCAGGTCTGTTAGTTATATCAGGTCTGATAGTTGATTAGTAGTTATATCAGGTCTGATAGTTGATTAGTAGTTATATCAGGTCTGATAGTTGATTAGTAGTTATATCAGGTCTGTTAGTTGATTAGTAGTTATATCAGGTCTGATAGTTGATTAGTAGTTATATCAGGTCTGATAGTTGATTAGTAGTTATATCAGGTCTGTTAGTTGATTAGTAGTTATATCAGGTCTGATAGTTGATTAGTAGTTATATCAGGTCTGATAGTTGATTAGTAGTTATATCAGGTCTGTTAGTTGATTAGTAGTTATATCAGGTCTGATAGTTGATTAGTAGTTATATCAGGTCTGTTAGTTATATCAGGTCTGTTAGTTATATCAGGTCTGATAGTTGATTAGTAGTTATATCAGGTCTGTTAGTTATATCAGGTCTGTTAGTTGATTAGTAGTTATATCAGGTCTGTTAGTTGATTAGTAGTTATATCAGGTCTGTTAGTTATATCAGGTCTGTTAGTTATATCAGGTCTGATAGTTATATCAGGTATGTTAGTTATATCAGGTCTGTTAGTTGATTAGTAGTTATATCAGTTCTGATAGTTGATTAGTAGTTATATCAGGTCTGATAGTTGATTAGTAGTTATATCAGGTCTGATAGTTGATTAGTAGGTATATCAGGTCTGATAGTTATATCAGGTATGTTAGTTGATTAGTAGTTATATCAGGTCTGTTAGTTATATCAGGTCTGGTAGTTATATCAGGTCTGATAGTTGATTAGTAGTTATATCAGGTCTGTTAGTTATATCAGGTCTGATAGTTGATTAGTAGTTATATCAGGTCTGATAGTTGATTAGTAGTTATATCAGGTCTGATAGTTGATTAGTAGTTATATCAGGTCTGTTAGTTGATTAGTAGTTATATCAGGTCTGATAGTTGATTAGTAGTTATATCAGGTCTGATAGTTGATTAGTAGTTATATCAGGTCTGTTAGTTGATTAGTAGTTATATCAGGTCTGATAGTTGATTAGTAGTTATATCAGGTCTGATAGTTGATTAGTAGTTATATCAGGTCTGTTAGTTGATTAGTAGTTATATCAGGTCTGATAGTTGATTAGTAGTTATATCAGGTCTGTTAGTTATATCAGGTCTGTTAGTTATATCAGGTCTGATAGTTGATTAGTAGTTATATCAGGTCTGTTAGTTATATCAGGTCTGTTAGTTATATCAGGTCTGATAGTTGATTAGTAGTTATATCAGGTCTGTTAGTTATATCAGGTCTGTTAGTTATATCAGGTCTGATAGTTGATTAGTAGTTATATCAGGTCTGTTAGTTATATCAGGTCTGTTAGTTATATCAGGTCTGATAGTTGATTAGTAGTTATATCAGGTCTGTTAGTTATATCAGGTCTGTTAGTTGATTAGTAGTTATATCAGGTCTGTTAGTTGATTAGTAGTTATATCAGGTCTGTTAGTTGATTAGTAGTTATATCAGGTCTGTTAGTTATATCAGGTCTGTTAGTTATATCAGGTCTGATAGTTATATCAGGTATGTTAGTTATATCAGGTCTGTTAGTTGATTAGTAGTTATATCAGTTCTGATAGTTGATTAGTAGTTATATCAGTTATGTTAGTTGATTAGTAGTTATATCAGGTCTGTTAGTTGATTAGTAGTTATATCAGGTCTAATAGTTGATTAGTAGTTATATCAGGTCTGTTAGTTGATTAGTAGTTATATCAGGTCTGTTAGTTATATCAGGTCTGATAGTTGATTAGTAGTTATATCAGGTCTGTTAGTTGATTAGTAGTTATATCAGGTCTGTTAGTTGATTAGTAGTTATATCAGGTCTGATAGTTGATTAGTAGTTATATCAGGTCTAATAGTTGATTAGTAGTTATATCAGGTCTGATAGTTCATTAGTAGTTATATCAGGTCTGTTAGTTATATCAGGTCTGTTAGTTATATCAGGTCTGTTAGTTGATTAGTAGTTATATCAGGTCTGTTAGTTATATCAGGTCTGTTAGTTATATCAGGTCTGTTAGTTGATTAGTAGTTATATCAGGTCTGATAGTTGATTAGTAGTTATATCAGGTCTGTTAGTTGATTAGTAGTTATATCAGGTCTGATAGTTGATTAGTAGTTATATCAGGTCTGTTAGTTATATCAGGTCTGTTAGTTATATCAGGTCTGTTAGTTATATCAGGTCTGATAGTTGATTAGTAGTTATATCAGTTCTGATAGTTGATTAGTAGTTATATCAGGTCTGATAGTTGATTAGTAGTTATATCAGGTCTGTTAGTTGATTAGTAGTTATATCAGGTCTGTTAGTTGATTAGTAGTTATATCAGGTCTGATAGTTGATTAGTAGTTATATCAGGTCTGTTAGTTGATTAGTAGTTATATCAGGTCTGTTAGTTGATTAGTAGTTATATCAGGTCTGTTTGTTGATTAGTAGTTATATCAGGTCTGATAGTTGATTAGTAGTTATATCAGGTCTGTTAGTTGATTAGTAGTTATATCAGGTCTGTTAGTTGATTAGTAGTTATATCAGGTCTGTTAGTTGATTAGTAGTTATATCAGGTCTGATAGTTGATTAGTAGTTATATCAGGTCTGATAGTTGATTAGTAGTTATATCAGGTCTGGTAGTTATATCAGGTCTGGTAGTTGATTAGTAGTTATATCAGGTCTGTTAGTTATATCAGGTCTGATAGTTATATCAGGTCTGATAGTTGATTAGTAGTTATATCAGGTCTGTTAGTTATATCAGGTCTGTTAGTTATATCAGGTCTGATAGTTGATTAGTAGTTATATCAGGTCTGGTAGTTGATTAGTAGTTATATCAGGTCTGATAGTTGATTAGTAGTTATATCAGGTCTGTTAGTTATATCAGGTCTGATAGTTGATTAGTAGTTATATCAGGTCTGATAGTTGATTAGTAGTTATATCAGGTCTGTTAGTTATATCAGGTCTGATAGTTGATTAGTAGTTATATCAGGTCTGTTAGTTGATTAGTAGTTATATCAGGTCTGTTAGTTGATTAGTAGTTATATCAGGTCTGATAGTTGATTAGTAGTTATATCAGGTCTGGTAGTTATATCAGGTCTGTTAGTTGATTAGTAGTTATATCAGGTCTGTTAGTTGATTAGTAGTTATATCAGGTCTGTTAGTTGATTAGTAGTTATATCAGGTCTGATAGTTGATTAGTAGTTATATCAGGTCTGTTAGTTGATTAGTAGTTATATCAGGTCTGTTAGTTGATTAGTAGTTATATCAGGTCTGTTAGTTGATTAGTAGTTATATCAGGTCTGATAGTTGATTAGTAGTTATATCAGGTCTGATAGTTGATTAGTAGTTATATCAGGTCTGGTAGTTATATCAGGTCTGGTAGTTGATTAGTAGTTATATCAGGTCTGTTAGTTATATCAGGTCTGATAGTTATATCAGGTCTGATAGTTGATTAGTAGTTATATCAGGTCTGTTAGTTGATTAGTAGTTATATCAGGTCTGATAGTTGATTAGTAGTTATATCAGGTCTGTTAGTTATATCAGGTCTGATAGTTGATTAGTAGTTATATCAGGTCTGATAGTTGATTAGTAGTTATATCAGGTCTGTTAGTTATATCAGGTCTGATAGTTGATTAGTAGTTATATCAGGTCTGATAGTTGATTAGTAGTTATATCAGGTCTGTTAGTTATATCAGGTCTGATAGTTGATTAGTAGTTATATCAGGTCTGATAGTTGATTAGTAGTTATATCAGGTCTGTTAGTTGATTAGTAGTTATATCAGGTCTGTTAGTTATATCAGGTCTGATAGTTGATTAGTAGTTATATCAGGTCTGATAGTTGATTAGTAGTTATATCAGGTCTGTTAGTTGATTAGTAGTTATATCAGGTCTGTTAGTTGATTAGTAGTTATATCAGGTCTGTTAGTTTATTAGTAGTTATATCAGGTCTGATAGTTGATTAGTAGTTATATCAGGTCTGGTAGTTATATCAGGTCTGTTAGTTGATTAGTAGTTATATCAGGTCTGATAGTTATATCAGGTCTGTTAGTTGATTAGTAGTTATATCAGGTCTGTTAGTTATATCAGTTCTGATAGTTGATTAGTAGTTAGATACGGTGTATCTGTAGGACACGCCTCCTCCTCTCCACCTTCATTAATACAGTGTCCCTGTTGACACGCCTCCTCCTCTCCACCTTCATTAATACAGTGTCTCTGTAGACACACCTCCTCCTCTCCACCTTCATTAATACGGTGTCTCTGTAGACACGTCTCCTCCTCTACCTTCATTAATACAGTGTCTCTGTAGACACACCTCCTCCTCTACCTTCATTAATACGGTGTCTCTGTAGACACGCCCCCTCTACACCTTCATTAATACGGTGTCTCTGTAGACACGCCTCCTCCTCTCCACCCTCATTAATACGGTGTCTCTGTAGACACGCCTCCTCCACCTTCATTAATACAGTGTCTCTGTAGACACGCCTCCTCCTCCTCCACCTTCATTAATACGTGTATCTGTAGGACACACCTCCTCCTCCTTTCCACCTTTGGGAGGGTGGTGGGGGGTGGTGGGAGGGTGGTGGGTGGTGGGGGTGGGTGGGGTATGTTGGTATGTTCTCACCTTTGACAATATGAAGCTGCTGAACCATCTCTTCCCTGTAGGACAGCTCCCTTTTCATCTGATGATGGAAATTATCTGGGGAGCAATTACAATAGCTTAGTCATCTTTAGTATAGCCGATAAACGATTATTTTAATGTGGTTGCCTATAATGCTCGGGCATCCTACTCGGGCAAAATTGAATAAAGCCTCCTAAATCATAAAGTACACAAACGAATAGCCATATGAATTGGATTGAAAAATAAATGACATTCGAATCATGCAATAAAAAAAAACTGACATGCTCTATAAAACACACCTAACGTAGTGAAAACCATATCGACGTGTGTTTGTTCAGCGGTCAACATGCTGATCGTGATGTGCGTGATACTACGAGAAACATTCTCTTTTTTAAAACCCCTTCGAATCGAAAACTGAAATTTGATTTAAATGAATTATACTTTTTAAATGTTGGAATTCTCGTTCCAATTTCTTCCTTAGCTCCACTTGCTCAACGAGCTGTCTCTGCAATTCGTCTGTAGAAAATGAATGAACAAATGTGTTAAAAAAAAATAAAAAATGAATATGGGGTGAAAATGGCTGCGGGGTATAGGCTAAATGGTAGACTAAATTATGTTAAACGATTCATGTCAAGCGATTGGTAAAAGGCCTAGGGTGAAAGCCAGTCTATTCTATTCTGCAGGGATCATGTAAGGCATCATTTAGGGATCCTTCCAATCATTAAAGAAAGCCTATAATAAACAATATAATTATTATTATTAAAAAATAAATAATAAATGGGCAAACATTTTTATAAATAACAATGTAATAATAATAAGTTATTGTACGGTGTTACCTTTTGCCAGGTTTTCTATGTCTTTCTGAGTTTGTAATACTCTGCTAACATTGTGCGTTGCCTCGCCTGAAAACACACAGAGACAACATTTATAGCGTTACAAAATATACACAAATAGGCCATTTAAAAAAAAGAGGCTTCAATTCTTTCTTTTTTTATAAGAAAAAGTTCCGACAGAAAATGTAAAATAGCCTATTATCGACGGAGAAGAGGATCGCTAGAACTAACCCTCATTCAGAGCTATTCTCGGGCTCTCCTCGCCGCTTTGGCCGTCATAAGACTTCGTTTCAACCTCCTCCATTGTCGAAGACGGCTCCTCTCTACTGATACTGTCATCTAAATAAACATCAAATAAATCGAATGGAAATCAATGAGTCTCGTTGCTTTTCCCGAAATGTATTTTATTATAACATTTGAACAGAACAACATCCAACCTTTCGATTCCACAGTATCGTTACGGTAATTCGGTGCTGATCCAAAAGCATATGGACTTCTCCTTTGTTCCATATCACTCCTGTCCGGTGAATATATCTAGATAAATCAGGACAGGATAATGAAGATAATCGGTAAATTGCATTCAATTCATGCTCTCTGACATTTTTTGGGGTGGACAAATTGTGTATTTGAACGACCTTTGATTCTCTGCTATTTATTAACACAGCCAAACAAACGTGAACACGTAAAAATGAAAAATAAGCCCGGATGTACGTGACATTATAAAGGATGATGCATTTTCCGACTAGTCAATGAATTAACGGTGGTCTATTGTTCCTTTTTAATTCCTATCTGTGAATTCCTAATTCATAACAAACAAACAAAAAGTATTTTCCTTGGTATGTAGGACATCGAATATAAGGAGTGTGTCCATATCAATCACTCACTTCAACAATGGACGTGGTCTTGTTCTCCTGTCTCTCTCTGTCCGAAGACAGTAGTACCACGTGTAGAGGTAGATTCATTCTCTGTGAGTCGACCACAGCCGCGTGCTCCGGCTCCGATTTGGATTCTAGGCCGTTTAGTGAAGCACCCTGTGCCAAGTTTAGAGAGGTTACAAGGGGGCTCTTGCTGACCTCAATGTTGTGCGGAAGTGACTCCTCATCCTCTTGTGATTTATTGGTTTCAACATCCACATCCGTCTCTCCCACACTGTCCACGCTTCCGGGGGACACGGACCTGTAGCTCGAGCTCTCGCTCAGGAAATCTGTTGACAGGTAGCCAGCTCGAGCCACGTTGTACGACCCCCGGTTACCGTAAAGTTTGGCTATACTCTCCGCGTCTTTGATGACGGGTCTGAATGCAGAGACGTAGCTAATCTTCCGTGATAGAACTGGCCTTATACAGTCCATTGGCCTCGCCTCATCGCCAAACGTGTCGTCCTCATTCCGGGTGGACTGTGTGCTAGAGCACTGGTCACTGTCCATCAGACTGTCCCTCGGAGTGTTGCTACTTCTGTCACTCTGCTCGGATGCGTCCAGATCACTCTGTCTGGCGCACAGGAGCTCCGAGTGCGGTTTGTGCTGGGCCTGTGGCTGGGGGTGGGGGTAGGGGGGCATGGTCAGGCCACCTGCAGTAGGCCAGAACATAGGGAAAGAGTGGTAGGCGCTGTCCTTGGTGCTAGGCCAGGAGAAGACCCCGGAGAGGTGGGCTTTGTTTTGCTCTCCTTCCATCACACCACCACTATCATTCTTTTTCTGGAACAGCCCGAATGTCGGGAACCCGTAAGGATGTGGGTAAAGCGGCGGAGGAATCTTCACATTCTGCAGCATACCGAAGCTCTTACTGGGCACCGGGATAACCGGATAGCTGCGCGTGGTACTCATACTCCCCATGCCTCCCCGGTTGTCCTCGCAGCGGAGGATTTTAGGGGGGATCTCCGGTGAGTCTCTCCGGGAGAGGTTGCTAGGTCCTTGATGTGATTTCAATGGAAAGGAACGCTCAGACCCGTGACCGTGCACGGGCATCGTTCTCTTCCGGCTGCCCCCGTTGAACATGGCCTTCACGTCCTCCCATGCATGTGCCACGTCGTCAGGTGAGCCCTTGTCGGTCAGTTTGAGGTGTCTCCTCCAGGAGTTAAAGTTAGCAGCGTCTGGCTGGGTGTACTTTGACTCTGGTGTGCGGTGAGAGTGGAATATGAACTTATTGGGAGAAAAATACATATTGCAGAAGGAGCACTTGATGCACTTGGCCCGGGAGCTGTTGTACCTGGCTGGTATAAAGTTACCACGGCTCCCCCACGCGCACTCGTGGGACACATCAAACGCGAAGTTTTCCGGTAATTTTGGAGGGTTGTGAGCTCCAAGAAATGATTTACAAAGCCTCTCGGCCTCGCGCTTTGTAATCATCCCACAGCGCCTCGAGGAGATGGGCATGGCGCCCGCACGCCTCAGAATCTCCAGCTGGACCGGGGTGCATTGCACGCAGGTGATTCCCAGCGCCACGCGCCGGTTGTGGATCTCGTTATAGCTGTAGTTCTTCAGCAGAGTGTTGGAGATCTGCGCCAGGCACAGTCTCTCCTGACCGTCCAGCACCAGGCAGACTATGGGTATTCCATACAGGGCGGTCTCGCTGACCTGGTTGGGTTTCAGGTTGGGGTTGAATGTTGGGAGGTCCTGTTTGGAGCTCGGTGGAGAAGAGCTGGAGTCCCGTGTCGCAGGTAGCAGACGAGGATTACACTCCATTGCTGGAATCCTGCAGAAAAAAAACGAACAATTATTATCATGACAATGAAAGTTTTAATTTATATATATATATATATATATATATATATATATATTTTTTTTTTTTTTACCCATAATACTTATAAACTAATTTATAATCCAGGCTGCACCACATCCGGCCGTGATTGGGAGTCCCATAGGGCGGCGCACAATTGGTCCAGCGTGGTCCGGGTTTGGCCCGGTGTTGGCCGTCATGATAAATAAGAATTTGTTCTCTGACTTGCATAGTTATACAAAGGTTAAATAAATTAAAAAATAATAAAGAAAGAATAAAAAATAATGATTTTAAAACAATCCGTATCCTCTTTCCAAGCTTCCAAAAAATCTAATCTATTGATTAGCCTATAATGACAGCAAATAGTCCTAATAAAAATTACATAGACATAATAATAGTCATCATAAAAACAATAAAATAGACCCGTATTGTTTAAATAGCCCATAAGAACAATATAAAAAGTATAGTAAAATGTATTATATGTATGCGTAAAAGATAATACTTTTACGAGAAACGCTTGGTGGTTTCTCAGGATTTTGTAAAAGCCCATTTTCCAAATCAGATCTCGTGCTATTGCCGCCTAAACCCGTCTTTAACGTGATGAGAGCTGACTCAGCCGGGCCCAAAGCTGATTTAGCCGGTCCCAGAGCTGACCTTAGCCGCGCGGAGAGCTGAGGAGAAGGGCTGAACAGGGCCGGCTAAGAGGCTGACAGGATACGGAACAGAAGGAAAATAGACATGTAGCCATGCCAAGAGGCTTAACCTGGAGGATTGAGCCTGTAAGCAGCTCTATAGGTCTTGGATCGGTTGGTAAGATAACAGACCCACTAAAAGAGGAACATTTAAGACGTTTCCAAGAACATACTCGTTTTTTCCCGTTTTTTTTCTTCTTTCGGTTAAGCGACATGCAAGATGCATTTTTAATCCCTCATCAAATATACATTGTAATTGACGCTCTAATTTTTTACAAACAAATATATAGCCGATAAGCCATCAGTGAGCGCGTAGATCAATAGGCGTATTGATGATTGGTAAACAGCAAGCCAATATATTGTTGTATTTTATTTGGAATGTTTCAAGATTTTTAAACATTATGTCAAAAGATTTGTTGCATGAAATGAAATGTATGGCTGTGAATGTACCCGAATGCATTAGGAAAGCATGTAATTGTCAATGGCACAACAAGGTAAAAAAAGACAAGACACGCTAATCCTTTCTTATCGCAAAGCTCACCTTTTTGTATGGTGCAAACCCTTCTTCGTTGTGTCAGCAACAACAACAACAACAACAAAAGAGTGATCAAGTATTGTAATTAGGTAATAAAAGAGCAGCGTTCACTCGTCCGATGGTTTGAGCAAAACGAGATCAACCCCGAATTTTTGACCGGAAGGTTTGTCCAATAATAATTATGTCTGCCTGCCTGCCACTGACCGCTCTTGCATCCCTCGCTGGAGCTCGACTCTCGCGGCTGTGTGTGCGTTCCGTGTGTGTGCTGTGTGTAAAGAGAGCATCCACTAGGTAGAGCAAGCAGCCAGCCCACTCCAACGATATTCCACGCGACGCCCTCAACACCATCAAGTGACAGCTGAAGTAATGGCAAGGCACTCCCACTTAGTGCCAGCATCTTTACATTAACCGTTTGCCTTCGGGATCAATGGAAAATAGCAGCGCTCTTATAGGCCTGAGGACAATTAAATGTGGCCCTGAGTCCTTTTCCATCAAAATGTAAGGAGAGAGAGAGAGCGATAATGAAGAAAGACATAGACTATAGGGTTTAAACATTGATAGCAACTGACTTATGGTTTCCATCATTTATTCCAAGGTTGGTGGCACTTAAAGATTGATTGTCTCTCAGTATATATCTTGCTTCGCATGATATTCTTCAAGTGGATGTGTAATATTTAAGCAACAGTCTAGGGAACGTGGATTTGTAGGCTTATGTCCGAGGACCGAGGACTATTGTGTTCTATTCATTATTTAACACGGTTTATGGCGCGATCAATTACAGGCATTTCTCCCTTGCAGTCTCCGTGTTAAAATAGAAAGGCCATAGAGATAATATGGTAAAATGTGCATTTAAAAGGTATATATTAGCATATCATTATTAAAGGGTATTTATTAGACTATCATTATTAAAGGGTATGTATTAGCATATCATTATTAAAGGGTATGCATTAGCATATCATTATTAAAGGGTATGTATTAGTCTATCATTATTAAAGGGTATGTATTAGCCTATCATTATTAAAGGGTATGTATTAGCCTATCATTATTAAAGGGTATGTATTAGCCTATCATTATTAAAGGGTATGTATTAGCCTATCATTATTAAAGGGTATGTATTAGCCTATCATTATTAAAGGGTATGCATTAGCATATCATTATTAAAGGGTATGTATTAGCCTATCATTATTAAAGGGTATGTATTAGCCTATCATTATTAAAGGGTATGTATTAGTCTATCATTATTAAAGGGTATGTATTAGCCTATCATTATTAAAGGGTATGTATTAGCCTATCATTATTAAAGGGTATGCATTAGCATATCATTATTAAAGGGTATGTATTAGCCTATCATTATTAAAGGGTATGTATTAGCCTATCATTATTAAAGGGTATGTATTAGCCTATCATTATTAAAGGGTATGCATTAGCCTATCATTATTAAAGGGTATGTATTAGCCTATCATTATTAAAGGGTATGTATTAGCCTATCATTATTAAAGGGTATGTATTAGCCTATCATTATTAAAGGGTATGTATTAGTCTATCATTATTAAAGGGTATGTATTAGCCTATCATTATTAAAGGGTATGTATTAGCCTATCATTATTAAAGGGTATGCATTAGCATATCATAATTAAAGGGTATGTATTAGCCTATCATTGTCAAAATGTATAAATAAACCAAACAAAAGAGAGAATCAACTGGTAAGATAATTGGTATTGAAAACAAATCATTTGTTTATCATCAAGACCTCTGCCATTTCAATAATATTTTCTCAAACAGGCCTATTCACATTCATATAATTTGTACATTGTAGGCCTACAGAGTATGGTACCCCGTTTGGGTCTTTGGGTGTCAAAAAAATATACGTCTCACTATTTGACACGTCAAATAATAATGTTGGACAGGTATGTCAAATAATCATTTAATTTGACGCGTCACATTAAAAAATATATATATTTTAAATGTTGTGTGCGCAGAAGCCAAGCGCCACCACAAAGATCAGTAGCATTGTCAAACTAAAAAAACGCAAAACTAAACAACAAGTCTGCAAACAAGCGCACACTCCGGTCACGATGTGATATTGATGATAATCCATTATCTGTTCGACCGAATGGGAAAACGTGTAAGTCTTTGAAATAAGATCAGGACCTAACTATCATGATTTAAAAGTTTTAAAAAAGTTAGCTAGGTAGTCTAAGATCCCGCTGCTGCTTGAAAGCCAGCACATATTTATTTTCTCTTTATTTAATTAGGCAAGTCAGTTAAGAAAACATTCTTATTTACAATGACGGCCTAGTGGTTAATCGCCTTGTTTAGGTGCAGATTTGTCAGCTCGGGGATTTGAACTTGCAACCTGCCGGTTCCTAGTCAAACGCTCTAAACACTAGACTACCTGCCGCCCCAGCTGTTACACCTGATTCATCCTTGCTAGTCAAAATTACAAAATCATAATCAAGTATTTTTGTCAACGTTGATGACTGTTTGGAAACTGGAGGTAGGCTTTTCTCCCGATTATGTCAACTTCGGTTTTCAGTATGACAAATATCTTTGATAAAAAAATGTTTTAGCAACTTCTGGGGTAGCTTGGTACCTATCTAGTAGCAATGCAACCAGCCTGAAAACACGGACCAGGAACTGCAATTATTTCCAATATTCTTAACAATAATTTAGGAACCCATGGGACTATTAGCTAGGCAGCCACTTGTTGTTCACCTATTGAAATCGAACTTCATTTCATGGAAAAAATACCTAACTAGCTACTAAATAGCGAACGGAACAAGATAACCGGCTACCTAGCCCTGTTACTTTATTTTTCTTATACGCATAGCGAGTGTAGCTTGACAGGACCGGGTAGGACCATAATCAAACAAATACTAAAACTGTCTTATAAATTAGGGATATTTTAACTGCTGAAACAGACTATGTCGTTTTGCTATGTTATTTGGGGAGAACAACATTGTTTGTATCCATCAGCTGGCTTGCTCCCCCCCACCCTCCTTCTGACCAGCACTTTTCCCAGAGTTTAGGGGGGGGGGGGCTGCTTCATGCAGCAGGCAGGTGCGTGAGACAACCAATATCATAGCAAGCATATCAGTGAATATCAGTAACCGTTCAATATAAGACTGATCCCATACATGGTTAGATTATCCATGTATTTAAAAAAAAAAATACATTACCAACGGTCTCTGACGTGCTACACGGTGTTCTAACAGCAATGAATCATAGTGTCGTCACGAAATGCTTTCCGAATACTTTACCCAATCAGAGGGTGTTAAATGACCACAACACAACCGACCTCGAACTGTTGCCGCATCCATCAAATACACCATTCACCCAAATAAAAACATGCATTGTTATTGGGATGATATGTGTACTGTGATGTGGCACGTGATAAAGACAGACTGGCAGCGAAGACACATTGATAGTGAATGAGGGTTGAAATGATTATACGGGGTACAGGCCTTCGTCATATGTTGAGTTCCCACGGACTCTCTCTCTCCCTTCAGCTCAGCAGCCTCCAGGCATGAGTCCTGACAATGACCGGCTGTTCCAGAGGTCGTTCAATCATTACGCATCAATCATGTCACCTTTCACGCATGTTATAAGTAAAATAGAACACATTTCCCCCAATAATCTTCAAAGATTTCTACATTCAAATGGAAAAACAAATTAGATAAAAATAATATTTAAAATCATGTTCCTTTTGGTAATTTGGGTAACCACATCAGACCTATACCCCAAATAATGTGTAAATAAAATATGCCCCCCCCCTCTCTAAACATTGACAATCCATTGTAGCCTAAATATTTTCATTGTTGTTTGACTTCACAAAAGCAGTCAGTTTAGTGTGTTACTGTGTTTCACCCCCGCCGCTGAAAGCGTGTGCGCGCACGGATCACAGTCCAGTCCACTGTAATATTGATGGTGGTGTGTAACCCGATCGGTCCCCCGGTGCAAGGTCCAATATCGACCTCCACCACCGCGATACTTTCCTCCTCAACAACAACAATAATTCAAATTTTTGTACTGTAATTATTCATCGATTTAAATAATTCAGAGACCAAGGTGGACGCCACACTTTCAGCCATCATCTTGTAGGTTCGGAACTCATGACGGTGTTTTAAATTTAAGTTAGTTTAGCACAGGTATTCCTATATATATATATAATTATATATATATGAAGCGACTGTATCTCCCGATCTCTGCCATTGCTGAGCCGGAAGAGAGGAGAGCTGTATAGTGTAG
Organism: Oncorhynchus masou masou; assembly: GCF_036934945.1. NCBI lineage: Eukaryota > Metazoa > Chordata > Actinopteri > Salmoniformes > Salmonidae > Oncorhynchus > Oncorhynchus masou. The sequence continues at coordinate 72,059,610 of NC_088226.1, forward strand.
CAATAGATTAGTGTTATTAGATTTTTTTTATATACAGTACCAGTCAAAAGTTGGACTCAACTTTATATATGTATATATAATGAACCAGCACGTTTTAACATTTGAATCAGAACAAAGTATCTTTCTATTTTTCGTTTTGAAGCTTTATGTTTCATATTAAAACAAACAAGTTGGATATTAACTTGGTCCAATATGTCGATAATAATCTGTACCCGATTTTGCTGAAACGAATTAAGCTTTTAAATATAAATATTCAACATTTGACAGTGACTGAATATAATCTAAATTTTAAAAATATTATATATATTTTTTTAAATGCTTGATAAAAAAAATGTACAATAATACGTTGAGATTTAAATGAGTCATAAAATTATGATTCAAATGATTACCAACATCAGGCATCGTCTAAACGGTTGATATACGAATAAGTAGATATATATAAGTATAAGTATATATATATATATATTATATATTAAAGAACAGACTAAAAAAAAGGCGAATAATAAAGGTTTTTTAAACCTGAAAAATAGTAGGAATATTATACAAACTGTCCCTGTTCTCGTGCTGTTAATACGAGACAAAAAAACATGCTAATGGGACCTATTCTTTACTGCAGGCAGCTAATAACACATACCGTTGCCAGTTAGTGGTGGTCCCATCTGTCAGAGGGAGGCCTCACATCGCCTGAATAGAGGAGCTACCCACTTGGCACAGACCACAGCCGCGGAAAGTAGGGGTTCTGAGGGTGCCGCAGCACCCCCTAAAAAAACCTGAATTAAAACTAAATAATATTAATAATAATATATATATATATACATATACATGACCTGATAACCCTATCATAGGTTTATATATCTGTAACCCCTGACCTTCTGATAACCCTATCATAGGTTTATACAGCTGTAACCCCTGACCTTCTGATAACTCTATCATAGGTTTATACATCTGTAACCCCTGACCTTCTGATAACTCTATCATAGGTTTATACAGCTGTAACCCCTGACCTTCTGATAACTCTATCATAGGTTTATACATCTGTAACCCCTGACCTGATAACTCTATCATAGGTTTATACATCTGTAACCCCTGACCTTCTGATAACTCTATCATAGGTTTATACATCTGTAACCCCTGATAACTCTATCATAGGTTTATACATCTGTAACCCCTGACCTTCTGATAACTCTATCATAGGTTTATACATCTGTA